>NC_042996.1:16574366-16701866 GCF_901001165.1 Salmo trutta | reverse complement strand
AAGAAATCAAGGAAAGAGAGAGAAAGAGAGGGGGAAAGTGTGAGAGAGACACACACATATTTCCCTCAGATTACAAAGATCCACAAAGAAAACAAACCCAATTTTGATAAACCCCCGTATCTACTGGGTGAAGTGCCATCACAGCAGCAATATTTGTGACCTGTTGCCACAAGAAAAGGGCAACCAGTGAAGAACAAACACCATTGTAAATACAACCCATATTTATGTTTATTTATTGTCCCTTTTGTACTTGAACTATTTGCACATCATTATAACACTGCGCAAAGACATAATATGACATTTGAAATGTCTTTATTCTTTTGGAACTTCTATGAGTGTAATGTTTACTGTTCATTTTTATTGTTTGTTTCACTTTTGTTTATTATCTACTTCACTTGCTTTGGCAATGTTAACATACACTACCAGTCAAAAGTTTTAGAACACCTACTCATTTAAGGGTTTTCTTTATTTTTACCATGTTCTACATTGTAGAGTAATAGGGAAGGCATCAAAACTATGAAATAACACATATGGAATCATGTAGTAACCAAAAAAGTGTTAAGCAAATCAAAATATATTTGATATTTTAGATTCTTCAAATTAGCCACCCTTTGACTTGATGACAACTTTGCACAATCTTAGCATTCTCTCAACCAGCTGCACCTGGAATGCTTTTCCAACCGTGTTGAAGGAGTTCCCACACATGCTGAGCACTTGTTGGCTGCTTTTCCTTCACTCTGCGGTCCAACTCATCCCAAACCATCTCAATTGGGTTGAGGTCGGGTGATTGCGGAAGCCAGGTCATCTGATGCAACACGCCTGGAGGTGTGTGTTGGCTCATTGTCCTGTTGAAAAACAAATGATAGTCTCACTAAGCCCAAACCAGATGGGATGGCGTATTACTGCAGAATGCTGTGGTAGCCATGCTGGTTAAGTGTGCCATGAATTCTAAATAAATTACAGACAGTGTCACCAGCAAAGCACCCCCACACCATAACACCTCCTCCACCATAATTCACGGTGGGAGCTACACATACAGGAGATCATCCGTTCACCTAATCTGCATCTCACAAAGACATGACGGTTGGAACCAAAATTGGTTGGAACCAATTTGGACTCCAGACCAAAGCATACATTTCCACCTGTCTAATGTCCATTGCTTGTGTTTCTTGGCCCAAGCAAGTCTCTTCTTATTATTGGTGTCATTTAGTAGTGGTTTCTTTGCAGCAATTCAACCATGAAGGCCTGATTCACACAGTCTCCTCTGAACAGTTGATGTTGAGATGTGTCTGTTACTTGAACTCTATGAAGCATTTATTTGGGCTGCAATTTCTGAGGCTGGTAACACTACTGAACTTACCCTCTGCAGCAGAGGTATCTCTGGGTCTTCCATTCCTGTGGAGGTCCTCATGGGGACAGTTTCATCATAACGCTTGATGGTTTTCGCGACTGCACTTGAAGAAACTTCCAAAGTTCTTGAAATGTTCTACATTGACTGACCGTCATGTCTTAAAGTAATGATGGACTGTCATTTCTCTTTGCTTATTTGAGCTGTTCTTGCCATAATATGGACTTGGTCTTTTACCAAATAGGGCTATCTTCTGTATACCCCCCTACCTTGTAACAACACAACTGATTGGCTCAAATGCATTAAGAAGGAAAGAAATTCCACAAATTAACTTTTAAAAAGACACACCTGTTAATGTAAATGCATTCCAGGTGACTACCTCATAAAGCTGGTTGAGAGAATGCCAAGAGTGTGCAAAGCTGTCATCAAGGCAAAGGTTGGCTATATGAAGAATCTCAAATATAAAATATATTTTCATTTGTTTAACACTTTTTTTGGTTACTACATAATTCCATATGTATTATTTCATAGTTTTGATGTCTTCACTATTATTCTACAATGTAGAAAATAGTAAAAATAAAGAAAAACCCTTGAATGTGTAGGGTGGAGGGGGGTTGCGAGAGAGTATGAGAATATGAGAGAGAATCATGAGAAAACAAAAATATAATTATTTGACACATTGGAAATATTTTTTTCAAAAAACAGAGCAAACTGGAATATTATTTGGCCCTAAACAGAGAGTACACCGTGGCAGAATACCTGACCACTGTGACTGACCCAAAATTAAGGAAAGCTTTGACTATATACAGACTCAGTGTGCATGGCCTTGCTATTGAGGAAGGCCGTCGTATGCAGACCTGGCTCTCAAGAGAAAACAGGTCTTGTGCACAAAATGAGGAGGAAACTGAGCTGCACTTCCTAACATCCTGCCAAATGTATGACCATATTAGAGACACATATTTCCCTCAAATTACACAGACCTACAAAGAATTCCAAAACACATCCAATTTTGATAAACTATTGGGTGAAATACCACAGTGAGCCATCACAGCAGCAAGATTAATGACCTGTTGCCACAAGAAAAGGGCAACCAGTGAAGAACAAACACCATTGTATATACAACCCATATTTATGTTTATTTATTTTTCCCTTTTGTACTTTAACTACTTGCACATCACTATAACACTGTACATAACCATAATGTGACAATTGAAATGTGTCTATTCCTTTGAAACTTGTGTAATATACTGTTCATTTTTGATTGACTATTTCACTTTTGTTTGTTATCTATTGCACTTGCTTTGGCAATGTAGACATATGTTTCCCATGCCAATAAAGCCCTTTGAATTGAATTGAATTGAGAGAGAGAGAGAGAGGGAGAGAGCGAGAGAGAGAGAGAGAGTGAGAGAGAGAGAGAGAGAGAGAGAGAGAGAGAGAGAGTGAAAAAAAGAGCGAGAGAGAGAGAGAAAGAAAGAGCGAGAGAGAGAGAGAAAGAAAGAAAGAAAGAAAGAAAGAAAGAAAGAAAGAGAGAGAGAGAGAGAGAAAGAAAGAAAGAAAGAAATAAAGAAAGAGAGAGAGAGAGAGAAAGGACAAACTCTCATTTACATCTAGGGATCTATAAGTGTTCTGGGGACAAACTGTCAGTGTGGCTTTGGTGTGTCGTGACAACGAAGACTGTTGCTGCTCCTAGCTGTGGGGACAATTGTTTCTGACACAAAAATGTGTCAGAGAGAAAGAGAACATGATTCTATAAGAGGAAGTAAGGTGTGTGTGTGTGTGTGTGTGTGTGTGTGTGTGTGTGTGTGTGTGTGTGTGTGTGTGTGTGTGTGTGTGTGTGTGTGTGTGTGTGTGTGTGTGTGTGTGTGTGTGTGTGTGTGTGTGTGTGTGTGTGTGTGTGTGTGTGTGTGTGTGTGTGTGTGTGTGTGTGGGACTTTAGAACAAATCAACCGACTGTACACAGGAGTGAAGTCAGGGGAGGTGCATCTGTGACAGCTGGAAGTCGGACACTAATGTGGTTTTCCAACAGCAAGGCTCAGATCAACATGGCAGTGTTGCCATTGTTTATAAAATGTGAACTTTATAATGTCGAAATAAACATGTATCTAACCCCTATAACACACACTCACAAAATAAAATCATAATATAGTATTATGTGTGTAGCCTACATTGTACAATAATTTAGTGAGAGAGTGCCTCAAATATCGAATTTTTGTGTATATATCCACTGTACACATAAGTCATGCTGTTTCAGTCACGTCTTTCGTCACGTTCACGTGGGTCAAACAAAAACAGCCTAATGATTGGTTGACAATAGAGCCTCCCACAATGCTGCAGGATGAAGTTGGTGAAGAGCAACTGCAGAAACTCGCAGTCAAAACTTTTTGTAAAGTTCATGCAGTCGACATGTAAGTCGGACTATTTTTATACCCAGTATGCAACACACTTTGATAGGCGGTGACCATCCTACAACAGAGATCCGCTCGAACGCGCCAATTGAGACAGTCACACAGAATATCTGTGCATGTGTGCGCGTCACGCTGCTACAAAGTGGTAGCTACAGGACCACGATGGCAGAGAAGTTTGGCACTTCAACACCCCTGGTTGTTGTGGAAAATTACCAGCTACTACTGTTTACTTAGCACATCTACGTCATCTCGCTCAATCTGCCTTCAGAGAGAGGCACAGCAATTTTAATATATATTGTATTGTAATTTGCACTGCACTATGTATTAGACCTAGATTTTGTGTGTATGTACTGATATGTAGGCTGTGTGTGACGTTTTAAATGTATGTATTCCAGTCCTGGACTAATAATATTCTGTACTATGTATTTTGTCATGTTTCATGTGGACCCCAGGGAGAGTAGCTGATGGGGATCCTAATAAATACCAATACAATTTAACCAGCCTAACCTATGACCTGAACCATTACCTTATGCATTACTGCCCCACACTGGCAAGAAGTGACAACCCCCAAAACACAGCAACTATACAACACATAAATGGCTCCTAGCCTCCCACGCACAGGGACAATCTTAATTACATACTCTACGCATCATCTCTCCTCTTGTCCTTCTCAAAATCCAATGGAGAAGGCTTTCTCTGGCTTTCTCTGGCTTTCTCTGGCTTTCTCTGGCTTTCTCATCCAATGGGTTTTGAGAAGGAGAGAGAAGATGCGAGGAGTATGCAATTGAGATCTTCCCATAGGCTACTTTCTGTCCTTACCACTAAAACTAAAACTGAAACTAATTAATATAAAAAAGAAACATAAATGTTTTATAAAACTAGTAAATTGGATCTGAAAACTAACTGAACCTAAAGTAAATTTCAAATAAAACTAATAGAAATAAAAAGGAATATAAAAAAACAACTATAGCCGGTGTGTTTTGTGCATTGAGTTTGTTTCGTAAGTATAGAAAGGTGTGCGTGTGTGTGTGTGCGTGTGTGTGCGTGCCCGACCGTGTTGTGAACTTGTGTGTGTGCGTGCGCGAGTTTCAAAGCACGTAAATGTGTGAGCGTGACGAGTAGGGCCAACTCGTGCGTTGGATGCGGCCTTGCTTTGTACTCCCTCCCTCCCCAGTACAGTTTCCACCCTCGGCTGTGTGTGAAATCTCCACTGTGACATTTGGGAGCAATTTGAAGTGCGTTGCAAAGGTTGTCAGGGGATTAATCTCACACCACGCTGAGGCGCAGAAAAAAACGTCTCCCTCCAAGAATTAAAACACAATTTAACCATCAAGCTGACTCTTTCAATACGAGAGACAAGCATAAATAATATCTCTGCGGTCCAGATCCGCTAATTTACGAGCTTAACATGTCTAAATGTTATTAGTAGAGCTGAGGAGGTTAGCAGAGCTGCTGTAGGGAGAGATTTGTTATCCTGGCAAACAGAACAGAACAGCAGAGAGTGTTGGAGTGGTGGAGAGACATACCTGACACCCACTTTCCTATAAAACACACACACACACACACACTGGGCTGAACTCACCCTCAAGGGCAATATACAAACTTGGCACATTCCTCTTCTGTTCCACTCCTCTCCTTCTCTAATTTCTCTCTCATCTCCCTCTCTGTTCAGGCCCACTCACAACATTAAATGAAGGGCATATTTGAGATGTCATTGTCATAGCTCTCTTATGTAAAAGTTAGATGTGTCATTCAGCACATGGTACATGTCACATATCTGACAGTTATAATACTTGGCTCTGCACATAAGGTAACGATCCTTACGGAAAACCATGATGTAAAATGTCCAACAATCTGTTATTGAGAGATAGCCTATATTGTGTCAAGATTGCTGTTTATCCAATGCTTCATATCTTGTCCTGGACTTTGTGACGTTGCTATTACTAATAGGGTTTGTTGCTGTCACAGAAACAGCGACTTGAGTGGTGACACTGGGCGAGGGAAGTATTATTTAGACCAGTAGTATTGTTTTAAAGGAAATCAGTCAGGCTTTCAACTTAATCTTGAAAGCTGTAATAGTAGAAGGCATAAGGTGCAATTCCTAAATTGGCTAGTGCCATAGCAGTTTCCTCTTGTCCTGTCAGTCACTGCATACCTTAGAGAACTATTTAGAACTTTTCAGAAGTGTCCAGATACACTAGCTAATGTCAGCCCATTGATTTTGTTGGAATGTTTGAGTCACTCAGATATCCCACGAACACACATGAGAAATGGTCAAATGTGTAACATTTCAGGAAATTAGCGGGGGGGGGGGGTTGAATAGGATGAATCTCACAATGAGATAGATGTGAGTCACAGTGAGATAGATGTGAGTCACAGTGAGATAGATATGTGTCACAGTGAGATAGATGTGTGTCACAGTGAGATAGATGTGTGTCACAGTGAGATAGATGTGTGTCACAGTGAGATAGATGTGTGTCACAGTGAGATAGATGTGAGTCACAGTGAGATAGATGTGAGTCACAGTGAGATAGATGTGTGTCACAGTGAGATAGATGTGTGTCACAGTGAGATAGATGTGTGTCACAGTGAGATAGATGTGTGTCACAGTGAGATAGATGTGTGTCACTGTGAGATAGATGTGTGTTACAGTGAGATGGATGTGTGTCACAGTGAGATAGATGTGTGTCACTGTGAGATAGATGTGTGTCACTGTGAGATAGATGTGTGTCACAGTGAGATAGATGTGTGTCACAGTGAGATAGATGTGTGTCACAGTGAGATAGATGTGTGTCACAGTGAGATAGATGTGTGTCACTGTGAAATAGATGTGTGTCACAGTGAGATAGATGTGTGTCACAGTGAGATAGATGTGTGTCACAGTGAGATAGATGTGTGTCACAGTGAGATAGATGTGTGTCACAGTGAGATAAATGTGAGTCACAGTGAGATAGATGTGAGTCACAGTGAGATAGATGTGTGTCACAGTGAGATAGATGTGTGTCACAGTGAGATAGATGTGTGTCACTGTGAGATAGATGTGTGTTACAGTGAGATGGATGTGTGTCACAGTGAGATAGATGTGTGTCACTGTGAGATAGATGTGTGTCACTGTGAGATAGATGTGTGTCACAGTGAGATAGATGTGTGTCACAGTGAGATAGATGTGTGTCACAGTGAGATAGATGTGTGTCACAGTGAGATAGATGTGTGTCACAGTGAGATAGATGTGTGTCACAGTGAGATAGATGTGTGTCACTGTGAAATAGATGTGTGTCACAGTGAAATAGATGTGTGTCACTGTGAGATAGATGTGTGTTACAGTGAGATAGATGTGTGTCACCGTGAGATAGATGTGTGTCACAGTGAGATAGATGTGTGTCACAGTGAGATAGATGTGTGTCACAGTGAGATAGATGTGAGTCACAGTGAGATAGATGTGTGTCACAGTGAGATAGATGTGTGTCACTGTGTGCCTGAGTGCTTTTATCTCCCAAGGTTGTTTATCTTGCAGAAACAGGAGTCCTCCTTTACTTCAGCTCTCTGTTACCCAGACAGACGAGTTTAACCCCCCCACCCCCCACACACACACACAGCTCCCCCCAACCTGCCTGCAGCATGGTGTAACAGACGCAGGTTAAGAGAGAGAGGAGAACAGAGAGTGATGGCGAGAGACAGAGAAAGAGAGAATGAAAAAGAGATGTAGGAAGCAAGAGAGAGAGAGAGAATGAGAGAGACAGAGAAAGAGGGAGTGCTTAGACTCACCTGCCAACCTGAGTTAGTAGAGATGTAGCTTACCCTCTCTGCTCCTGCAGGCTTAGTGTCAGGGGTGGGGCTGGGGGGTGCCATGCCAGTGTGTGTGTGTGTGTGTGTGTGTGTGTGTGTGTGTGTGTGTGTGTGTGTGTGTGTGTGTGTGTGTGTGTGTGGCTCAGCAGGGGTTTCCCCTGAAGCACCTCTCTTGTCTCAGCTGGAGGTGGAGCGGGATGACAAGCACTATGTCAGCCGCCTAAAGGGAGGAGCCAGAGGACCCCATCCCTGCCAGACAGACAGAGATGAGAGATGGAGAGGCGAGGCCGGCGGTGGGTGCACCTCCATCTTGTCTTCTGTTTGCACTGCCATGGCTTCAGTGGAGAGTACTTAACTTGATTTGGTTGCATTGCTCTGTTCTGACTGACTTCTGAGAAGCACATTTGGCTCTCCTGCTGTGTCTATGCACACAGAAAGGTTTGATGCTTTCCATTCTGTAGATATGATGCTAATCCTCTCACCTTAATCCACCCGTCTAATGTACTTTGCAGTGTTGGTACTGTTATTATTAATGTGAGATTGACCAATATGCTGAATGCATTCTGTTTCAGACATCACTAATGTCCCTGAAGGGAATACCATCTCATCACCCAGCCTCAAATGGTACAACTGTATTGTTCTAGTTAGCTTGGCTACCAAAGTGCTGTTTTTTGTGTTTGTGTTGTGTATTGGTCTGCATACATGTTGTATTCTACAGTATTTCACATTGCAACCATTTTACTTAGCTGAGTCTTTGATTGAGGCTTTCAGCATGGGTGAACCTATGGCTGTGCCATTCAAACATTGCATCTATTTCTGTCACATTCTTTACCTCAAAGAACTGATCAATGAACATGGACTACATCAGCCTCAGCACCATATATGGTCAATTATGATCTGGTCCAGTTGAGAGGCAGGAAGCAGGACAGCCTTAAATAAGAGTGCCAGTGATTTACACTATAATCACAGTGTAATGAAATGAGTGGATTACACTGTTTCTGGTGGTTCATTACCTGATTAAACAACTACAACATGGACCAATTCAGCATTGACCAATCATTGAGCCACATAGTACTTACATCATATTCATGGCAGTTTCTGATTGCTCTATTCTCAACCAATCTAAATTATGCCTCAACTAATACTGTCAGAACAGCAAATGTGACTGAGGCAGGATTGAACAGTGAACATATTGGGCTGACGTTGACGTTACTGAGGTTCATGTAACCCATGTTACAAATCCTTGCCCCAATTACCCATGTTACACACCCTTTCCCCAATTACCCATGTTACACATCCTTGCCCCAATTACCCATGTTACACACCCTTTCCCCAATTACCCATGTTACACATCCTTGCCCCAATTACCCATGTTACACATCCTTTCCCCAATTACCCGTGTTACACATCCTTTCCCCAATTACCCACGTTACACATCCTTTCCCCAATTACCCGTGTTACACATCCTTTCCCCAATTACCCGTGTTACACATCCTTTCCCCAATTACCCCTGTTACACATCCTTTCCCCAATTACCCCTGTTACACATCCTTTCCCCAATTACCCATGTTACACATCCTTTCCCCAATTACCCGTGTTACACATCCTTTCCCCAATTACCCGTGTTACACATCCTTTCCCCAATTACCCGTGTTACACATCCTTTCCCCAATTACCCGTGTTACACATCCTTGCCCCAATTACCCATGTTACACATCCTTGCCCCAATTACCCATGTTACACATCCGCTCCCCAATTACCCATGTTACACATCCTTTCCCCAATTACCCACGTTACACATCCTTTCCCCAATTACCCGTGTTACACATCCTTGCCCCAATTACCCATGTTACACATCCTTGCCCCAATTACCCATGTTACACATCCTTGCCCCAATTACCCATGTTACACATCCTTTCCCCAATTACCCATGTTACACATCCTTTCCCCAATTACCCGTGTTACACATCCTGTCCCCAATTACCCGTGTTACACATCCTTGCCCCAATTACCCGTGTTACACATCCGCTCCCCAATTACCCATGTTACACATCCTTTCCCCAATTACCCATGTTACACATCCTTTCCCCAATTACCCATGTTACACATCCTTGCCCCAATTACCCGTGTTACACATCCGCTCCCCAATTACCCATGTTACACATCCTTTCCCCAATTACCCGTGTTACACATCCTTGCCCCAATTACCCGTGTTACACATCCTTGCCCCAATCCTGTTGAGGTCATAAACTACTACATCATTTGATATCTTACTTCACTTAGGACGTCCTGGTCACCATTGACAACGACTCAAAGGCCATCTGAGAGATCAGTAGGCAGGTTTCCATTGACCCAGGTTTATTCAACAAAGCAATGTCATAAAAAACATTGCGAGGTGTGTAGTGGGAATGGTAGCTGTCGGAGAAATGTTCTAAAGATAGACAAAATTTGTATCTGTTCGACAGAGTGGATTGTTCTTTTGTCCAACTTTCTTTAGTAGCTATGCTTCCACGAACTTGTCCTGTGATTTTGTGTCAACATTTAGAAAGTTCACATAGAAAATAGATACAACAATCGTCGGCTAGGCTGAGCTTACATTTAACTATCTTGTGTCGATTAAATCAGCTGGACATAATGACCTGGTTGAAGGGTTTCCATTACCCATTTAGGGTAATTGCGAATTAATAAATTAGCGACAGTCTGTATGCCCTCCCACCTATTAGTTTCATGTCTCAAGTAGCTTGCAAAAGCCAGCATGGATAGAATGCAATAATTGACTAATATTTACCATATTCTAATAATTCTCATGTGCCAACGTATCGCCACGGTCCGTGACATGTTGAAATTTACTTTTCTGTAGATCTGAAATAATTGGATGGTGAAACTTCCCATCCAAACTGAAAAACAAGGTGAATCAGTTCAGGACAATCCTGACCGCAAAGAAACATATAAACTCATTTTCTGTTGAAATGTTTTATTTTGCAAGCAGTAGGCATTTAGAATTAAATATGGTGTGGAGCTTACAGTTACAGTTGAAGTCGGAAGTTTACATACACCTTAGCCAAATACTTATAAACTCAGTTTTTCACAATTCCTGACGTTAAATCCTAGTAAAAAGTCCCTGTTTGAGGTCAGTTAGGATCACCACTTTATTTTAAGAATGTGAAATGTCAGAATAATAGTAGAGAGAATGATTTATTTCAGTTTTTATTTCTTTCATCACATTCCCAATGGGTCAGACGTTTATATACACTCAATTAGTATTTGGTAGCGTTGCCTTTAAATTGTTTAACTTGGGTCAAACGTTTTGGGTAGCCTTCCACAAGCTTCCCACAATAAGTTGGGTGAATTTTGGCCCATTCCTCCTGACAGAATTGGTGTAACTGAGTCAGGTTTGTAGGTCACCTTGCTCGCACGCGCTTTTTCAATTCTGCCCACAAATTTTCTATAGGATTGAGATCAGGGCATTGTGATGGCCACTCCAATACCTTGACTTTGTTGTTCTTAAGCCATTTTGCCACAACTTTGGAAGTATGCATGGGGTCATTGTCCATTTGGAAGACCCATTTGTGACCAAGCTTTAACTTCCTGACTGATGTCTTGAGATGCTGCTTCAACATATCCACATAATTTTCCTTCTTAATGATGCCATCTATTTTGTGAAGTGCACCAGTCCCTCCTGCAGCAAAGCACCCCCACAACATAATGCTGCCCCCCACATGTTTCACGGTTGGGATGATGTTCTTCGGCTTGCAAGCCTCCCCCTTTTTCCTCCAAACATAACGAAGGTCATTATGGCCAAACAATTATATGTTTGTTTCATCAGACCAGAGGACAATTCTCCAAAAAGTACAATCTTTGTCCCCATGTGCAGTTGCAAACCGTAGTCTGGCTTTTTTATGGCGGTTTTGGAGCAGTGGCTTCTTCCTTGCTGAGCGGCCTTTCAGGTTATGTTGATATAGGACTTGTTTTACTGTGGATATAGATACTTTTGTACCCGTTTCCTCCAGCATCTTCGCTAGGTCCTTTGCTGTTGTTCTGGGATTGATTTGCACTTTTCACACCAAAGTACGTTAATCTCTAGGAGACAGAAAGGATCTCATTCCTGAGCGGTATGACGGCTGCGTGGTCCCATGGTGTTTATACTTGCGTACTATTGTTTGTACAGATGAACGTGGTACCTTCAGGCATTTGGAAATTGCTCCCAAGGATGAACCAGACTTGTGGAGGTCTACAATTGTTTTTCTGAGGTCTTGGCCGATTTCTTTTCATTTTCCCATGACGTCAAGCAAAGAGGCACTGAGTTTTGAAGGTAGGCCTTGAAATGCATCCACAGGTACACCTTCAATTGACTCAAATGATGTCAATTAGTCTATCAGTAGCTTCTAAAGCCATGACATAATTTTCTGGAATTTTCTAAGCTGTTTAAAGGCACAGTCAACATAGTGTATGCAAACTTCTGACCCACTGGAATTGTGATACAGTGAATTATAAATGAAAAAATCTGTCTGTAAACAATTTTTGGAAAAAATTACTTGTGTCATGCACCAAGTAGATGTCCTAATAAACTTACCAAAACGATAGTTTGTTAACAAGAAATTTGTGGAGTGGTTGAAAAGCGAGTTTTAATGACTCCAACCTAAGTGTATGTAAACTTCCGACTTCAACTGTATGTGCTTACATCACCTTCAAAAGTATTTAGCAATCATCATTTACAACAAAAAAAACACAGTTTCCACCATAATTGTCACAATAAAGGAAGTTCTACAAAAGAAAAACCAACCCCTCTCGAACGGACAGATGACAGTGTTGTCGATCTTTGGAACATTTCTCCTCTACCGTTTCCATTACACGTGACGCAGTCATTTCTTTGTCACCAATATTTCCAATGTCACCAATATTTCCAATGTCACCAAAATTACTGCGCAATTTGCCTAAATGGATAATGGAAACACTTCAACCACTTAATTTTTATTCGACATTCTAGGTTTTTGAGAAAAACGTTATTTTTAGGGGGGGGGGGGTGACGTCATTATGTCCAGCTGTTTTTAACGACAAGACAGTTCAATGGAAATGTAGCAGGTAATTGTCCCATCTATATTCTATGCAACAAAAAAACACTGGAATGTTAATGGAAACATATAGCTTGAGGAAGAACTAGTGTTCACTGCTCACTTTCATTGTAGCTCAATGTCAGACACCGGGATGAAATCTTAATGGTGGAATGAAATAAAACCAGTATAGAGAATATATCCAACGCCTCAGACATTATTAGAGACAATTAACAGGTGACAGACAGGTGATAGTAAAGGTGCTTGTCCCACCTCCCTCACTGCTCTCTTCCCACTCTCCTCCTGCTCCCTTCTGAATCATATCTTACCCCTCCCTCTCTTCCTCAACCCCCTCCAACTCCTAATTCCTACCTCTGTCTCTTTCTCTTATTTCCCCCTTACCTCCCCCCATCCCTATCCTCCCTCCTCATTTTTACCTCTCTCCCTCCCCTTCTCCCTCCCGGTTCGTACCTCTCTGTCGTCTCTCGCCCACGCAGGCCTCGCCCACTTCTCCTCGCCAACTCTCAGGGCACCCGTCGATGCCCCAGGCTCTGAGCATCTCTATCTGTCACACACACACCAACGCCTCTCGCACACACACACTCTCTCTCTCTCTCACACACACTCACACACATTCTCTCTCTCCATCTCACTCACACACACACACACACACACACACACACACACACACACACACACACACTCCTGTCACCTCCACAGCACCAAGCCATCTGTAGAGCTCTGACCCACCGGCAGCCCAGCCACTCACAACCTTACAGTCCTATTTGATAACTAACTTCCCAATCAACCCCGTTACACTACATCTTAGCCATTCACAACCTACTATACCACCTTACTGCTACACAACAGTCTAGTCCAGTACTCAGCACAGTGACAAAACTTTTACCCAAAAGAGGCAGAGAGAAAAACAGAGGGACATACAGAGAGAGAGAGAGAGAGAGAGAGAGAGAGAGAGAGAGAGAGAGAGAGAGAGAAAGAGAGAGAGAGAGAGAGAAAGAGAGCGAGAGAGAAAGAGAAAGAGAGAAAGAGAGCGAGAGAGAAAGAGAGAAAGAGAGCGAGAGAGAAAGAGAGAAAGAGAGAGAAAGAGAAAGAAAGAGAGAGAGAAAGAAAGAAAGAGAGAGAGAGAGAGAGAAAGAGAGAAAGAAAGAAAGAAAGAAAGAGAGAGAGAGAGAGAGAGAGAGAGAGAGAGAGAGAGAGAGAGAGAGAGAGAGAGAGAGAGAGAGGAGAGAGAGAGAGAGAGAGAGAGAGAGAGAGAGAGAGAGAGAGAGAGAGAGAGAGAGAGAGAGAGAGAGAGAGAGAGAGAGAGAGAGAGAGAGAGAGAGAGAGAGAGAGAGAGAGAGAGAGTAGAAGGCACAGAGACCAACCGTTGAAAGGCGTAGATGTTGAAAATACAGGGACAAAGAATCTGGAAAAATTTAGAGACATAGTGAGTATAGTGAAGGACATTCAGGGGTAAGGTAGTGCAGAGCTGGAGCTGGGTGAACCCATCTATTGATGCTGTAATTGGGAGCGTGACCAACAATTACTTGTACACTATCTTTTTGAGGCTCCAGCACTATCTCCACAATGGAAACACAATGGAAAGACCCCTTTCTACTTCTTTTAGACGTGCTGCTAGGCTATGCTACAAAAGTCTACAAGTCATTTGTTGATATCACCTCACATCACCTCACCATTGGAGACACTTTCTGAGAAAATGTTCGATAAATTCCTAGTAGAGAAAACCACCTATTACTCTCCTCTCCTCCCTCTCTCCTCTCCCCCCTCGTCTCCTCCTCCTCCTCCTCTCCTCTCTTCTCATCCAGAGAGGTTCTACAGGCCACCGAGTGGAGGCTGTTGAAAATCTCACGACACTTTAATGACTTATAATGAGATTCACAAAACACGGATAAAAACTTGCAGAAAGAGAGAAAAAACAGTGGCCACGCTGACAGTGAGCAGGCTTGACATTTGGCCTATCGTAATTAGGGAAGTGCCAGATCCCATCCCACTAAATCTCGGCGCTAAATCATTATTCTCTGCGGTGTTGACTCTGTCATGTCGCTCGCTTATAAGGCTTTACCATTTCTGTAAATATTGCAGCCAAAATTACATTACCATTTTTTTTCTACCCACCCTCCCCCTTTAATTGCTTGCCCTCCAAACACAATCTGCTTTGGCAATACATAAGATGGTATGTGAGTTAATATAGACAGAGAATTGGCAGGGAGGAAGGCGTGCGTGCGCGCGCGTGTGTGTGTGGCTCTGAAAGGGAGCACTAACAAGATGAGATGAAGTGTGTGTGGAGTGTGTGGAGGAGCTGGAGAGAGAGAGGGACTGATCACACAGGCAAGCTGAGGAACAGCAGGCCCATGTCATAGGAACACGGCTGTCAGCAGAATGAAGGAGGGAGGGAAAGAGTAGAGAACACCGTGCAGAGAGACATTGAGACAGAATGTAGAAAATGAAAAAGTACAAGTGAAATGGTACAAGGAAGAAGTAGGTGTACGGATGCATGAAGAAGGTATCAGAACCTGAGGTGATGTGTTACCTGTAAAAGTGTGATAGTGACAGGTGTAAGAGTGGGAGAAGAGAGAGAGCATTATCTGAATCTACATAGTTGTTACCATGACACCCAGCCAACATCAGCTCATCATCACAAAACAACAGTAAAAGGGTCCTCCGCAGCCAGCCCTCCACCTACGAAGAAGTTTAACAAAGTTCCCCCTCTCCTCCTCTGATCATCTCAGTGGGCACTTAAAAGAGGCATCATTCAGGCTCAGTAATCTCAGTGATGTGGTGATGGCTGAAGTACCCTTGGGTTGACAGGGGCTCACACTATACCCATAAACCCTACAGCTATTAACCACTAATCCCTATGGGCGAGCCGAGGGACGGAGAGACTGAGACGACACCCAGTAAATATCAATAACAAATAAGACAGCTGGTGTGGTGGTATTAGGGCACCTAGCCCCTATAGCTGCCCTCTCCTAGCCTCATCAGACCCCAATCTTTATTGACAGGGGTTTGCTGTTTTAATCTATGGGGCCATTCCTGACACTCAATTAAAAGAGAAGAATGTGTCTCTCTCTCTCTCTCTCTCTCTCTTTTTCCCTCTCTCTCAATCCCTCGTCTCCCTCACTTGTCTGAGACCCAGCACAGTGAAGTTCAAGGATAACTTTTTATTCAGGCATGGCCCCTCCTCTGAATGACTAGAGTCATGATGATGTTGGACCCCCTGCAGATGTGATGAGATTAACTGGGAAGCGATGGGATGCAGGGAGAATTGGGTAATTATAGGGTTATACTGTAGTGTGTTTATAGCATGGTAGACACACACAAATTCACAATGATCTTGTTTGCAGACGGGGCATTTACAGATCATATTGGATGTTCCTGCTCTCATGCGGGGTAATGCTGCAGATGTCGGTTCTTCATTTGAGCCAGTTTGCTAGAAGCCTTTTTAAACCCCAAAGACACTACAAGGTTCTCCTGCAACAGGGGGATCAAATGAAGATCCTACATCTGTAGTTAGATTCGCTCTCAACAGCCCTAGGGTTAAGGCTGGAGTTAGGTTTGGGATAGGGTTTGGGATAGGGTTTGGGATAGGGTTAGTTAACATGCTAGTAGTAGCAAAGTATAGCTACAAAATAGTAAGTAGTTGCTATTTAGCTAAAATGCTAAAGTTGTCCGCGATGAAATTCAAACCTAGGGTTAGGGTTAAGCTCAAAATAAATATATTGATATATACTATTACGGTAAGATGAGTGAAGGAGCAAAAGAATGCATTAGTGAAAATCAAATGTGTTTATCAACATATTCACTCTTACAAGTCACACAGCATACCAAAGACAAGACAAGGCATGAAATCAAAAAATAAATCCTTAGTGCGTGTTGTTTAGTGTTGCCTCATGTTTAAAACATGTGATTAAAAAAAAGAAAAGAAAATATTCTCCCCCTGTGGGTTGTTCTAAGGGCAGCCACCCAGGTGCTGCTGTGACCCAGAACAAAGAGGCTAAACAAGGCCCGAGGATCCCCCTGGCCTCCTTAACACCACTCCCAGGACAAAAGCCCCCGAGCCCAGCCTGACCCAGCCCGACCGGCCCCTGCCCGGCCCAGCTCTAGACCTCAGCTCCAGACCTGGCTTCAAATAGTATTTGTTTTCTTTCAAATCATTTTGAGCATTTGATTGAGCCTGCCTGGAGTGCCAGGAGGGGTGGGGTGTGCACTTTTGGGACTATTCCATTGGTTCCAAGTGTAGTAGGAAAGCTCAATAAAACACCGCTCCTAAAGTATTTGAATGAAGTGTCATATTATCTGAACCCAGGTCTGCTCCGCTCTGGGAACAGGGAATGGCCAAGAATGTGTTTGGAAATGTCATCAGTGTTAAACCTCCTCTGACTTGTTTGGTTTTCTCTGACAGTCAGTTTGTTTGTGGTTGTCAGCGTGAAGACCTCTACTAGAACAACTCACTGGGTATTATTCCTGTGGTGGACGCACATCTGTTTTGACAGCCTACTTAAAGCTTGGCTGTTAACAGCAAATGTTTTTACTCGAGCACACTCTTCAGATGATCGTTTGTGGCTGCTTAGAGAAACGGCTGGAATCATTTCCTTCAGACGGCTCTTGTTCTCAGTACTTTCAACGATGAAACCTGCCATTGTCGTGCGGAAGTTTTTGAATTGTTGCTGCCGTATAGATGATCTTTTTGATTCATTCAATCAAAGCAAATGTGCATCCTCAAAGCCTGGTCAGTGGCTTTGACTGAATAGGGGGGATCTGTCTGTCGGTCCGTCTGTCCACCCGTCCGTCCGGTCTATTATAATGCAGCAGTATCAAAGAGTGGCCCCTGTCCTGACCTCCCATTCCCCCATCTGTTCTAACCCAGACTTGATGACACTGACCTGGGCCACGCTCTGCGCTTATCTCCCCTGGTCCATAATAGTTCCCTGTCCTTCACACACCTGAGAGAATGGGAGAGGGACATCAAATTAAATCAAATCAAACTTTATTCGTAACATGCGCCAAATACAACAAGTGCAGACCTTACAGTGAAATGCTTACTTACAATCCCTTAACCAACTCAAGAAGAGTTTAGAAAATAAACTAAAGTAAAAAATTATAAAAAGTAACACAATAAAAATATAAACAGCAAGTCGGCAGAGTGTACAAAACAAATGGGGGGGGGGGTCAATGTAAATAGTCCGGTGGCCATTTGATTAATTGTTCAGCAGTCTTATGGTTTGGGGGTAGAAGCTGTTAAGGAGCCTTTTGGACCTAGACTTGGCGCTCCGGTACCGCTTGCAGTTCGGTAGCAGAGAAAACAGTCTAGAACTTGGGTGACTGGAGTCTTTCCTTTCCTCTGACACCGCCTATTATATAGGTCCAGGAAGCTTGGCCCCAGTAATGTACTGGGCCGTACGCACCACCCTCTATAACGCCTCGCGGTCAGATGCCATACCAGGCGGTGATGGAACCTGTCAGGATGCTCTCGATGGTGCAGCTGTAGAACTTTTTGAGGATCTGAGGACCCCTGCCAAATCTTTTCAGTCTCCTGAGGGAGAAAAGGTTTTGTCATGCCCTCTTCACGACTGTCTTAGTGGGTTGGACCATGATAGTTTGTTGGTGATGTGGACACCAAGGAACTTGAAACTCTCGACCAGCTCCACTACAGCCCCGTCGATGTTAATGGGGGCCTGTTCAGCCCTCCTTTTCCTGTAGTCCACGATCAGCTCCTTTGTCTTGCTCACATTGAGGGAGAGGTTGTTGTCCTGGCACCACACTGCCAGGTCTCTGACCTCCTCCCTATAGGCTGTCTCATCTTTGTCAGTGATCAGGCCTGCCACTGTTGTGTCATCAGCAAACTTAATGATGGTGTTGGAGTCGTGTTTGGCCACGCAGTCGTGGGTGAACAGGGAATACAGGAGGGGACTAAATACACACTCCTGAGGGGCCCCAGTGTTGAGGATCAGTGTGGCAGATGTGTTGTTGCCTACCCTTACCACCTGGGGGCGGCCCATCAGAAAGTCCAGGATCCAGTTGCAGAGGGGGGTTTTTAGTCACAGAATCCTTAACTTAGTGATGAGCTTCGTGGGCACTATGGTGTTGAACGCTGAGCTGTAGTCAATGAACAGCATTCTCACACAGGTGTTCCTTTTGTCCAGGTGGGAAAGGGCATTGTGGAGTGTGATTGAGATTGCGTCATCTGTGGATCTGTTGGGGCGGTATGCGAATTGGAGTGGGTCTAGGGGATGCTGTTGATGTGAGCCATGACCAGCCTTTCAAAGCATTTCATGGCTACAGACGTGAGTGCTACGGGGCGGTAGTCATTTAGACAGGTTGCCTTCACTTCCTTGGGCACAAGGACTTTGGTGGTCTTCTTGAAACATGTAGGTATTACAGACTCAGTCAGGGAGAGGTTGAAAATATCAGTAAAGACACTTGTCAGTTGATCAGCACATGCTCGTAGTACACGTCCTGTTAATCTGTCTGTGCCCGCGGCTTTGTGAATGTTGAGCTGTTTAAAGGTCTTACCACATAAAGACATGAGGCTGATTTGACACTACTATTGTCCTGATGGACGTAATCATATGGTTTCTATCATCTGAAATGAACCCACTAAAGTGACTCTGTTTGACCTTCCTGATGTGTTTTAGAGAGTGAGGACCATCAGATGGAAGGAAATGACTCAGACCGTTACTGATGGCAGAATAATATGTGAGAGACCCACTAAAATAGCACAAGGCAGCACTAAATACTTATTTACCACTATTATTGTAATCTGAGGACCAAGTATTAGCACTATACTAGTACTCTTTCACTCTTTTATCATTTATTTTACATTACATTTTTTGTCATTTAGCAGACTTTGGTCTTCCCACTGGGCATAGATGTCAGTTCAAGGTCTAGTTTTGGTTTACATTTGATTGAGTTTTCAACTAATGTGAATTCAATGTGAAATCAACAAAAAATTGCTACAAATTTGGGTGAAAAAAGACAAAATGCCGTTAAGTTGATGACTTTTTACAAATCCAGTCAGTTTTCCACATTGATTCAATGTTCTCACATGGATTGTTGTGGTTGAAATGACAATGGTGATTCAACCAGTTTTTGCCCAGGGATTACAATTAGTGCAGTCATCTTAAAGGGGCAATCTGCAGTAGCTACATCCATTTTTGAACGTATAAATGAATGATTAGTAGGCCTACCCATTGATTCTAACTTATAAATGCCTCATGAGCTTAGTTCAACTGTTGTAACCCATCAGAACTCAAAATATAAGCTTGCTTTTTTTACTCCAATGTTTGTCAACAAAATAAATGTAAACAAACACTGTATAGCCTCAAAACATGGTTTAAACTATCATTTTTATATCATGGATGGTCAGACCTTGCATCCATAGCTCTGTTTATGAATTTGAGAGTGGTTATATGTCTCCAGCCCAGTCCATTAGCTTCTTAGCGAAACGGTGGTGAGACCGCTTTGTTATTGTTTCAGCTGCTGATTGTTGTTTTCTAGGTACAACAACCACATATCACAGCCCTTCAACTTTTGATCCTCAAAGCCATCTGTCAGAGTGTGTTTTTTAGTTTAACTGTCCTTGTGGGTACCAGAAGTCCTCACAAGGATAGTAAAACAAGGACAATTTGGACAAGTGGTGACATTTTGCTTGTCCCCACGAGGATAAATGCTATTTTAGGCTTAGGGGTTAGGTTTAGGGTTAGGGTTACAATTAAGGTTAGGGTTAGATTTAGGGTTAGGAGTTAGGGAAAGTAGGATTTTGGATGGGAATCAATTAGTTGGTCCCCATAAGGATAGCAATACAAAACTGTGTGTGTGCGTGTGTGTGTGCGTGTGCGTGCGTGACCTGTAGGCTACTGGTTGTGGGGCGTTTTGTGGCGAGTGGTCCAGCAGGCCTTTTAGAGTGAGGCTGAGTGAGCAGACTCGCCCGGCTGAAGCAGCCGAGGACAAGACACACAAACACACACACGGACGAAAAACCCTGAGCTTTGTTTATGCTTCAGGGTCCTTCATTGCTCAAAGAAAAAAAAGAAAAAAATCACCCTTCGCTCCCTAGCCACTGTTCTGCAACGTCGTCAACAAATGAAGTCAGCACCTCACACCCAAACAGACGGTTTGGGGAAGAGCACGTTTATGTAACAAGCAGCTACTCTGAAGACATTTCCCTATTTACTAATCAATGCTATTCCCTCAATGAGCTAAGCTTGTTGTCAGACTTAGGCCTATTAGGATCTGTTGATACAGGTTGATGGAATACATAGAGTGGAGAGGTCTGACAGTACTATTTGGCTATGTTCTGTACATCTATGTTTGGTGATAGGTTTGGTAAAGGGTACATGATCCTAGTTAGAAGACACCACCAACCAACCAAAAACTCCTTGATCAGACAGAAGCAAACAAATAATTTACCCCCCCCCAAAACAAAAAAAACATATATATTTATCCTCTAAGATGTCTTTTTGTTTGTTTAAATCCTTTATTCTTCACACCCCGGTGAAGTGTCTCTGTACGCAGCAGATAAATAGGAATTCCTAACTCCAATGGTTCATTTGTCATGGTATGAATTCCAAGGGTGGAATCTAGAAATAGCTGCAGCAATGTTCATGTGCGACGCCTGAGGCTTCCTAGCATGTAGGAGGCTTTAGTGATATTTTCTTTTTGCATATTTTGTTCTGCATTTTTTTTGGTGGTGGGGGGGGACTTTCCATTGCTAAAGAATTTTTGTTCGGTTACAGTGTTGTAGTCGGAGGCTATGCCTATTATTGTGTTATGACATTACAGTTTTAATTGAATTGAATGCAATTTATTCTTAAGAAAACTTTTAATGAATCACCATATGGACAGATTGTGGAGAGAAGTGGCCTCCATGGTTTTCCCTGAGGGAAATTTGAAGCATAATTAAGAATATGAACTATAATGACACACTGCGATATTTAATGGAAACTTGCCATCTCAGTACGCCTTGTATAAAAGCTATTGTCATCACCCAGACATTGAGAAGAACAGACTCCTTGGAGAGAATAAAACTCCCTGAGCGGAGGTCCCCTGAGTAGAACTACCCATGGATGGAAAAACTGAAGACAGAGGAACGAAAAGGTGCCTGTAGACTGTATCTAAGGACAGTTTGCAGCTTCCATTTAAATCTGAAAAGATGAGGAAACTGAAGAGAGGAAGCCACTTAGACTCTGGCAGTGAAATAAGGAAGTGAATACTCCTTCACAATAAAGGCATTGTATTCACCAGTGCTGTTTGTCTGTGACCCTGCAGTCTAGTACTATTGTGGTCCAAACACACACACACACAACTACGTCACTGTTGGATCTTGAAGGAAACGTCCAAATTCACAAAAATGCTACAAAGCAATTACACATAATCACCTGTCTGTTAGCTCGTCCAATATGGTCTGTACAATACTGCACTACAATACACTGCCTAGGACAATAAGTGTGGTGGAGAAGACTAGGCCTATGGATAATAACTGTTGAAGTGTTATGTTCTGTACAGTACTGTAGGAGGTTACTGAGTCAAAGGGAAATAGTTTTCAGGGAACAATCGGCAGCTTAACAACACATTCCTGTAGTGGAGGTGCAAAGCAAAGCAATAGTCAGGTGTAGGTGTAAAATGTAAAAAGGCGAGCTCAGAGAGAGGAGAGGAGAGAGAGAGAGGAGAGGAGAGCTCAGAGAGAGGAGAGGAGAGAGAGAGAGGAGAGGAGAGCTCAGAGAGAGGAAAGGAGAGAGAGAGAGAGCGGAGAGCTCAGAGAGAGGAGAGCTCAGAGAGAGGAGAGAGAGAGAGAGGAGAGAGAAGAGAGACCCAAGGAGAGGGTAAGCATTCAGGCTTGGATAACAAGAAAACAAAGGCATAGAGAAAAGAGAGAGATATTTAAAAGACAGAAAACAGTGTTTGGAGCCACAGAACTCATTGGAGCCACAGAACTCAGAACTCACAGACCTATATCTATCCAACCCTGTCTTTCTAAGGTCTTCGAAAGCCAAGTTAACAAACAGATTACCGACCATTTCGAATCTCACCGTACCTTTTCCGCTATGCAATCTGGTTTCAGAGCTGGTCATGGGTGCACCTCAGCCACGCTCAAGGTCCTAAACGATATCATAACCGCCATCGATAAGAGACATTACTGTGCAGCCGTATTCATCGACCTGGCCAAGGCTTTCGACTCTGTCAATCTCCACATTCTTATTGGCAGACTCGGCAGCCTTGGTTTCTCAAATGACTGCCTCGCCTGGTTTACCAACTACTTCTCTGATAGAGTTCAGTGTGTCAAATCGGAGGGCCTGTTGTCCGGGCCTCTGGCAGTCTCTATGGGTGTGCCACTGGGTTCAATTCTCGGGCCGACTCTCTTCTCTGTATACATCAATGATGTTGCTCTTGCTGCTGGTGAGTCTCTGATCCACCTCTACGCAGACAACACCATTCTGTATACCTCTGGCCCCTCTTTGGACACTGTGTTAACTAACCTCCAGACGAGCTTCAATGCCAACTCTCCTTCCGTGGCCTCCAACTGCTCTTAAATACAAGTAAAACTAAATGCATGCTCTTCAACCGATCGCTGCCTGCACCTGCTCGCACGTCCAGCATCACTACTCTGGACAGCTCTGACTTAGAATATGTGGATAACTACAAATACCTAGGTGTCTGGTTAGACTGTAAACTCTCCTTCCAGACTCACATTAAGCATCTCCAATCCAAAATTAAATCTAGAATCGGCTTCCTATATTGCAACAAAGCATCCTTCACTCATGCTGCCAAACATACCCTTGTAAAACTGACCATCCTACCGATCCTCGACTTCGGTGATGTCATCTATAAAATAGCCTCCAACACTCTACTCAACAAACTGGATGCAGTCTATCACAGTGCCATCCGTTTTGTTACCAAAGCCCCATACACTACCCACCATTGCGACCTGTACGCTCTCGTTGGTTGGCCCTCGCTTCATACTTGTCGCCAAACCCACCTGCTACAGGTTATCTACAAGTCTCTGCTAGGTAAAGCCCCGCCTTATCTCAGCTCACTGGTCACCATAGCAGCACTCACTCATAGCACGCGCTCCAGCAGGTATATCTCACTGGTCACCCCCAAAGCCAATTCCTCCTTTGGTCGTCTTTCCTTCTAGTTCTGTCACGTCCTGACCCTAGTAAGATGTAATTTTCTATAGTAGAGTAGGGCAGGGCGTGACAGGGGGTGTTTTGGGTTGTTCTATGTTTAAGTTCTAGTTTGTCTATTTCTATGTTGGGATTGTTTGGGGTTGATCTCTAATTGGAGGCAGCTGATCCTCATTGCCTCTGATTAGAGATCATATTTAAGTAGGGGTTTTTCTCGTCGTCGTTGTTGGTGGGTTATTATTTTTTGAGTAGTGTGTTTTCCTCTCTGCGTCACGGTTTGTTGTTTTGTGTTTAAGTAATTTAAGTGTATTGCATTTCAGTTTCACGTTTAATAAATATGTGGAACTACGAACACAGAGCATTTTGGTCCGCTCCTTCGAACAGCCGTGACAAGTTCTCTGCTGCCAATGACTGGAACGAACTGCAAAAATCTCTGAAGCTGGAGACACATATCTCCCTCACTAGCTTTAAGCACCAGCTGTCAGAGCAGCTCACAGATCACTGCACCTGTATATAGCCCATCTGTAAACAGCCCATCTATCTACCTACCTCATCCCCATACTGTAATTATTTATTTATCTTGCTCCTTTGCACCCCAGTATCTCTACTTGCACATTCATCTTCTGCACATCTACCATTCCAGTGTTTAATTGCTATATTGTAATTACTTCGCCACCATGGCCTATTTATTGCCTTAACTCACCTCATTTGCACTCACTGTATATAGACTTTTTGTTTTCTTTTGTTCTACTGTATTATTGACTATATGTTTTGTTTATTCCATGTGTTCCAACAACTCTGTGTTGTTGTATGCGTAAAATTGCTATGCTTTATCTTGGCCAGGTCGCAGTTGCAAATGAGAACTTGTTCTCAACTAGCCTGGTTAAATAAAGGTTAAATAACATATATATTTTTTTAAATTTACAGAGTCGTGCGAGACTTGAAAACAATTATCACCCATCTCCTTCCTTCTCTAAAGCTCCTGTCGCTCGCTTTGTTTTGGCCTTTGTTTTTCTCAAGGACATATTCATTATTTCAGATGAGACCCATTTGGGTCTAAATAAAGCATTTCTACTCCACTCTCTCAGATAGCAGGTCTTGTGATGTTCCTTCTGCATCTGAAGGAAGAATGAAAACACGTTTGAAAGCGCTTGATGAAAGTAAGTGTTTGTGTTTGGGTAACACAGGTTCGGTTCGTTAGCGTTTTCCTCTCTTTCTTTCTCCCCTTCCCCCCTTTTCAGGAGTCTGATACTTGATATTCATCCTCCCTGCTTTCCTCTACCTTTGGAGGGGAAGGTTATTTTCATATCTCGCTCTTTCTCAACCTTTCCAACCTGACAAAGCCAGTATATTCTTCAGAGTGATGAAAGGAAAGGCTTCCATTGATCCCAGCTGCCGAACAAAACAGCGCTAACAAAAGGTAAACAACGTCCCGAGAAGTATTTTGTGACCAATGGAGTCATACTGCTGGAGTCATCACAGGGCCCAAACGTACACACACACACACACACACACACACACACACACACACACACACACACACACACACACACACAGACATGCTTGCAACCGTACTAGCGCGCATGCACGTGTACGCACGCACACACAATAGCCTTCAAGAGTGCTGCATTCCACACTTAATTGAAAATCCAGCAAACTGCATTCTCTAAGGTAAACTTCTCAGAGTTGTGTGTCGTCCAATCAACAGCCAAGGCTAGGTCTCTAGGGTTCTGGAGTTCCCGCCCTCTAGAATTGCGCACAGATGACCTATTGTCCCATCAACACTGGTCACACACATACACACACACGCACACAGTCACACACACACCACTCAAGCATATGTAGCCTCTCTCTACTCTTCACAGCTCCATAATATTTGGACTTTCCTTACAGCACAGTGTGTATGACCTTGACACAAGTCATACATATAGTAACTTTAACTTGAAAAAAGATGAATTACTGTGTTTCTATTTCTTTTCTAGAGAAGGTGGTTTTAAAACATTAATGTATCACGTAGGAGTAATAGGAAGAAAACATATTTAGGCTAAAAAAAAAGTTAAAATTAGAACATTTACAAAGTGGGTTACTAAGGTTACTGAAATTGATGTTTTTGGATTAGGAATCTGTCAAGCGCTCTACACATAGAAAATACAAAAACCTTTCTCTTTATCTCTTCTCTCCTCTCTTCTGTTATCTTCTTTCTCTATATATGTAGAAGTATGAGTACATTTAGACTAAATCAATAACTTTCGATGAAGGGGAAATTATGCAAATGGTCTTGTTGGAACATTGGAATAACACGATCAAAGTAATGTCAGTGCAGTAATGTATAAATAACAGTACAGTTGTATAAATAACAAACAAATACATAATGTTGTTATTTTAGATGCATTATGTTGATAACAATGACACCTGCCAATCAATGAACACATATATTAACATCTCTTATGTTCTGCATGGAGACCTGTTTTTTCTCTGGTAGTTAAAGCAGGATAAACGTGTGGTAAATAACTCATAGACTGATCATAGAGATACAATATAAGACGACGTGTACTATTTAATTATGTGAGACTGAACAACACTGGCTTTGCCTCATAGTGTATTCCCCTCCATTTTGTCTGGAACAAAAATGTGCATTTAGGGACACAATTTCGCACCTGGTCTCTAAAATAAATATATTTTAAAGGAATGTCTATAATTATTTTACATTTGTATTCTATCATGTCGGTCATATTATATTTTGGCCTGTGTTTTGATCTTGTACAGTGTTTAGATATATTATCACAATTCTCAGTAAAACAACTCAAAATGAATGGATTAATCTAGGTTGATCCGTTATATTTATAAGTATTTAACCCAGATATTAAAAGCTAAATTGTTAAGAGGATGTGAATGGGAGTTTAATTATTGTAGTGCATTAGAATCTCTCATATCTAACAACCGGAGAATGTACCGATTTACATTCATGTGGACTTTTTACTTGTGTTCAAATGTACCAAATTATCAATTGCAAATATATCCTTTCTCTTGAGGCGATTGTGATATTATGCCGTCAATATTCAGAGCTATCTAGATAAGTGTTCATTAATGTCTGCCTTAAGATCTATCTATCTCAAGTTTAGTCACATCGGCCCAATGATAAGACCTAAAGGTTTAGCAAAGCTCACTGCTACCATCTGGCGAAGAAACTGGGAAATGTACAATATGTGTGTAGAAAAATAATGCCTCGTGCACTCAGTCAGTATGAGCTATGAGGTGCAGGAGGCATAATGTTTCTATAGAAATGTTACCTTCCCTCTCTGACTCACTGACCGAAATCACTTCTATGTTGGGACTGTGTGTGCGTGTGTGTGTGTGTGTGTGTGTGTGTGTGTGTGTGTGTGTGTGTGTGTGTGTGTGTGTGTGTGTGTGTGTGTTTTATCAAGCAACCGTTTCCTGCCTTCTGTCTACCTATTCTCCTGTTCCCCGACTCCCACAATGCCCTGCTGTCCATTTGGCCCCCCTCCACTTTGCCAGAATGCTCCTGTGAGTTTTACTCCTGACGTATCTCACCATCCCAGGTCCTAGGCCACACACACACACACGCACACACACACACACACACAGCCCTCTTGAGCCAGACAGAGAGGGCAGAGAGAACATGTCATCTGTGATGTGGATTGTGTTTAATGTAGTCATGTTGGGTGTAATCTGATTGGTTTCACAGCAGAAGGCCCCACAGTGTCCCCTCTGTAAGTCCGTGTCAACAGCCGTTTCGCTCAGTCCTCACAGGGACTGGAGAGATGTCACTCCACAGGAAATGTGTGTGTGTTTGGGGCAAAGTGTGTGTGTGTGTGTGTTTGCGCGCGTGCGTGCGTGAGTGTGCGTGCGTGCGTGTATGTGCGTGTATGTGTGCGCGCACATTCGTGTGTAACTACTAATGATGACTAGAACACGGGAGGAGAGGCGGAGATGAAGATAGAAGGAGAGTGAAGAGGGGGACGAAGATTATGTTTTGCGGCATTCAGCGTTGAGTGGCTAGGGAAATTAGTTCCCGAATAGGCATGAGCAAAACAATAAAATAACAAGAACAATTATAGCAAGTTTATCTAATATGGGAGTCAATGGTAATGGATTTTGCCAAGCGGTTGTTTTGC
Organism: Salmo trutta; assembly: GCF_901001165.1. Lineage (NCBI taxonomy): Eukaryota > Metazoa > Chordata > Actinopteri > Salmoniformes > Salmonidae > Salmo > Salmo trutta. The sequence continues at coordinate 16,673,996 of NC_042996.1, read as the reverse complement.
TAATACTGTAAATGCGAGGCAGCATTCATATTGGTGATAGGCAGCTCAGGGGCCTAACAATGCATTCATACAATACTAAACCGCTGTTGGCTAAACAATGTGGCTACACTCGTAATAGTACAAGCTGAGTGGCTTACAATACAGCTATGTTGTTGTTGATGGATCCCACAACAGGGACAAATAAACTCCTGACAAACGGGTTTAACTCTATTATTTGTCCATCATCAACAGTGTCAGCACCCCACTCTGTTAACGATGGTTCTCACAATAGACGCGAGAAAAGCAGAGTTGAGATTAGCCCCCGAGGCCTGTGAGAGAGGGGGAGAGAGAGAGAGAAAACCGAGAAAACAACAATGACAAATGGTTTGATGAGGGATGCAAAAACCCAAGAAAGAAATTGAGAAACCTGTCCAACCAAAAACATAGAGACCCAGAAAACCTGAGTCTACGCCTTCACTATGGTGAATCACTAAAACAATACAGAAAAAAACTACGGAATGATCCATAAACAATTAATGAACATGCACCTGTCGAACGGTCGTTAAGACACTATCAGTTTACAGACGGTAGGCAATTAAGGTCACAGTTATGAAAACTTAGGACACTAAAGACGCATTTCTACTGACTCTGAAAAACACCAAAAGAAAGATGCCCAGGGTCCCTGCTCATCTGCGTGAACGTGCCTTAGGCATGCTGAAAGGAGGCATGAGGACTGCAGATGTGGCCAGGGCAATAAATTGCAATGTCTGTACTGTGAGGCGCCTAAGACAGCGCTACAGGGAGACAGGACGGACAGCTGATCGTCCTCGCTGTGGCAGACCACGTGAAACAACACCTGCACAGGATCGGTACATCCGAACATTACACCTGCGAGACAGGTACAGGATGGTAACAACAACTGCCCGAGTTACACCAGGAACACACAATCCCTCCATCAGTGCTCAGACTGTCTGCAATAGGCTGAGAGAGGCTGGACGGAGGGCTTGTAGGCCTGTTGTAAGGCAGGTCCTCACCAGACATCACCGGCAACAACATCGCCTTTGGGCACAAACCCACCGTCGATGGACAAGACAGGACTGGCAAGAAGTGCTCTTCACTGACAAGTCGCGGTTTTGTCTCACCAGGGGTGATCGCGTTTATCGTCGAAGGAGTGAGCGTTACACAGAGGCCTGTACTCTGGAGCGGCATTGATTTGGAGGTGGAGGGTCCGTCATGATCTGGGGCGGTGTGTCACAGCATCATTGGACTGAGCTTGTTGTCATTGCAGGCAATCTCAATGCTGTGCGTTACAGGGAAGACATCCTCCTCCCTCATGTGGTACCCTTCCTGCAGGCTCATCCTGACATGACCCTCCAGCATGACAATGCCACCATCCATACTGCTCGTTCTGTGCGTGATTTCCTGTAAGACAGGAATGTCAGTGTTCTGCCATGGCCAGCGAAGAGCCCGGATCTCAATCCCATTGAGCACGTCTGGGACCTGTTGGATCGGAGGGTGAGGGCTAGGGCCATTCACTCCAGAAATGTCTGGGACCTGTTGGATCGGAGGGTGAGGGCTAGGGCCATTCCCCCCAGAAATGTCTGGGACCTGTTGGATCGGAGGGTGAGGGCTAGGGCCATTCCCTCCAGAAATGTCTGGGACCTGTTGGATCGGAGGGTGAGGGCTAGGGCCATTCCCCACAGAAATGTCTGGGACCTGTTGGATCGGAGGGTGAGGGCTAGGGCCATTCCCCCCAGAAATGTCTGGGACCTGTTGGATCGGAGGGTGAGGGCTAGGGCCATACCCTCCAGAAATGTACGGGAACTGGAAGAGTGGGGTAACATCTCACAGCAAGAACTGGCAAATCTGGTGCAGTCCATGAGGAGGAGATGCACAGCAGTACTTAATGCAGCTGGTGGCAACACCAGATACTGACTGTTACTTTTGATTTTGACCCCCCTTTGTTCAGGGACACATTATTTCATTTCTGTTAGTCACATGACTGTGGAACTTGTTCAGTTTATGTCTCAGTTGTTGAATCTTGTTATATTCATTCAAATATTTACACATGTTAAGTTTGCTGAAAATAAACGCAGTTGACAGTGAGAGGACGGTTCTTTTTTTGCTGAGTTAACATGATCAAATACAAATCTTAGAATCAACTATTAAAGACTACCAGAACCCATTGGTTTTTCCAATTACCTTGAATGAACTACAGGATAAAATAAAAACCCTCCAACCCAAAAAGCCTGTGGTGTTAATGGTATCCTCAATGAAATGATAAAATATACAGACAACAAATTCCAATTGGCTATACTAAAACTCTTTAACACCATCCTTAGCTCTGGCATCTTCCCCAATATTTGGAACCAAGGACTGATCCCCCCCAATCCACAGAAGTGGAGAGAAATTTGACCCCAATAACTACCGTGGGATATGCGTCAACAGCAACCTTGGGAAAATCCTCGGCATTATCATTAACAGCAGACTCGTACATTTCCTCAGTGAAAACAATGTACTGAGCAAATGTCAAATTGGATTTTTACCAAATTATCATACGACAGACTACGTATCCACCCTGCGCACCCTAATTGACAAACAAACAAACCGAAACAAGGGCAAAGTCTTCTCATGCTTTGATGATTTCAAAAAATCCTTCAGCTCAATTTGGCATGAGGGTCTGCTATACAAATTGATGGAAAGTGGTGTTGGGGGAAAAACATACAACATTATAACATCCATGTACACAAACAACAAATGTGCGGTTAAAATAGGCTAAAAACACACACATTTCTTCCCACAGGGCCGTGGGGTGAGACAGGGATGCAGCTTAAGCCCCACCCTCTTCAACATATATATAAAATAATTGGCGAGGGCACTAGAACAGTCTGCAGCACCCGGCCTCACCCTACTAGAATCTGAAGTCAAATGTCTACTGTTTGCTGATGATCTGGTGCTTCTGTCACCAACAGCAGCACCTAGATCTTCTGCACAGATTCTGCCAGACCTGGGCCCTGACAGTAAATCTCAGTAAGACCAAAATAATGGTGTTCCAAAAAAAGTCCAGTTGCCAGGCCCACGAATACAAATTCCATCTAAACACTGTTGCCCTAGAGCACACAAAAACTATACATACCTTGGCCTAAACATCAGAGCCACAGTTAACTTCCACAAAGCTGTGAACGATCTGAGAGATGCCATCAAAAGGAACATAAAATTCGACATATGAATTAGGATCTGGATACAAATACTTGAATCAGTTATAGAACCCATTGCCCTTTATGGTTGTGAGGTCTGGTGTCCGCTCACCAACCAAGAATTCACAAAATGGGACAAACACCAAATTGAGACTCTGCATGAAGAATTCTGCAAAAATATCCTCCGTGTACAACGTGAACACCAAATAATGCATGCAGAGAAGAATTAGGCCGATACCCGCTAATTATCAAAATCCAGAAAAGAGTCGTTAAATTCTACAACCACCTAAAAGGAAGCGATTCCCAAACATTCCATAACAAAGTCATCACCTAAAGAGAGATGCACCTGGAGAAGAGTCCCCTAAGCAAGCTGGTCCTGGGGCTAGGACAGCAACACAATTGGACCGAACCAAATCATGAGAAAACAGAAAGATAATTACTTGACACATTGGAAAGAATTAACAAAAAAGCAGAGCAAATTAGAATGCTATTTGGCCCTAAACAGAGAGTACACAGTGGTAGAATACCTGACCACTGTGACTGATCCAAACTTAAGGAAAGCTTTGACTATGTACAGACTCAGTGAGCATAGCCTTGCTATTGAGAAAGGCCAACATAGGCAGACCTGGCTCTCAAGAGAAGACAGGCTATGTGCACACTGCCCACAAAATGAGGTGGAGAATGAGCTCCACTTCCTAACCTCCTGCCAAATGTATGACCATATTAGAGACACATATTTCCCTCAGATTACACAGATCCACAAAGAATTTGAAAACAAACCTGATTTTGATAAACTCCCATATCTACTGGGTGAAATACCACAGTGTACCATCACAGCAGTAAGATTTGTGACCTGTTGCCACAAGAAAAGGGCAACCAGTGAAGAACAATCACCATTGTAAATACAACCCATATTTATGTTTATTTATATTCCCTTTTGTACTTTAACCATTTGCACAACACTGTATATAAACATAATATGACATTTGTAATGTCTTTATTATTTTGGAACTTCTGTGAGTGTAATATTTAGTGTTAATTTTTATAGTTGATTTCACTATTGTATATTATCTACTTCACTTGCTTTGGCAATGTTAACATATGTTTCCCATGCCAATAAAGCCCCTTAAATTGAATTGAATTGAATTGAGAGACAGAGAGAGACAGAGAGAGAGAGAGAGGGAGAGAGAGAGAGAGAGAGAGAGAGAGAAAGTATGGAGTGAAAGAGTCTGAGAGCTAGAAACTGATAGAGAGCAAAAAAGCGAGAGAACAGGAGAGCGAGAGAGCGAGAGAGCGAGAGAACGAGAGCGAAAGAGAGATTGAGATAGAGAGTAAGTGGCGAGAGAGTAACAGCTCTGGGAGGCAAAGCCTGTTTGATCCTGAGGGGATGTAAGACGTTTGAAGCTGACAACCCCTTTGTGACGATAACACATGTTTTCCAGCGCATTATCCCCCCTCTGCTCTCCTCCATCCCTCCACCGCTCCATCTCTCTATTGTATTAAGCCCTTCCAGACGGAAGCTCCCTGTATTGTTACGTCAGCGCTAATCTGAAACGATATCTTTAGCTGTGTGAGTTTATGAACAGCTGTTGGTATTGTGAGAGCCATGTTAATCTGGTTCAGTATCTTCAGCCCATCATTTAGCGCTTTGATCCTTTCCCATTATGGCGTGGCCTCTGTTTATCACACAAATGCACGCATGCACACATACATACATACACACACACACACACACACACACACACACACACACACAATAACACAAACACACACGGGCTGTCGATCTGTGGTGAAATTTTTCCACATGGATGAAAATAAAATCTCCATTATCGTCCATCTATTAGCAGATGTAAATAATAATCTCTGTTTTGTGCATAGAGATCTAATGAGCTGTTACACCTTTTCAATGCTGTTCAGAAAGTGGATAGACACACTAGGCTTCTGTACTGTATTACCTATGTACAGTTGTAGATAGCCTAGCGGTTAAGTAACGGAAAGGTTGCTGGTTTGAATCCCCGAGCCGACTTGGTGAACATTCTGCCGATGTGCCCTTGAGCAAGGCATTTAACCCTAATTGCTCCTGTAAGTTCCTCTGGATAAGAGTGTCTACTTAATGACTAAAATGTTAAATAACGCCATGTTAGCTGACTCGCAAGATGTTTACAGCAATGACCTTGGGTCAAGAGTTGTGCACAGTAAGACTGTACACGAGACTGAGAACGCTGGAAAGTACAAATGGCTGTAAGCGAAGTGTTCAACTCAAATTCAAGGTCTAATTATACAGAGCAACCCTTTAATCTAAGTCATCTCTGATTGAAACGCACAATTAGAGTCTACTATTATGAGCATAACAATAGAAAACGTGAGGTCCCTGTGCGTGATGACAAAAAACTCACAGAAAACTGGAGCAGAGCGGAGCGACAAGCCAAGCTGTGTACAATTAACAGAAATATAAATATCACTTCATGGGTTGTGTCCCAAATGGCACCCTATTCTTTGTGTAGCACTACTATGGCCACTACGTAGTGCACTACCTATGGGTTCTGGTCAAAAGTAGTGCACTAGACAGGGAACAGGGTGCCAATTGGGACCATGTTTAAGCAGTCATTAATCAGATATAAATAGTGTGAAGCCTTTAGTTGATTAACGAGGTGAGACTTGTGTTAATTACTGTTTCCTGGGCATGTAATTAGGTTGGCAGAGATAATCAAGATGAATGAACGCTCTGACCCCCTTCTCTTCTCCCCTATAAGGCTCCAGGCATTGTTCTCTACTGGGGTGTCTGTTTTGATGCGCTGCTACTGCTGCTGCTCAGTCATGTAGCACGTAGCATGTAGCAGCCCTCATCGTGACACATACAATGCTCATAAAGCATCATGCTTATGAAGCCACAGACATTACCTATCTGCTATTGTCCCATCAAAAACATGCATGACAATAGGCTACCTCAAGTCAGTTCTTCTATGCTGCACTTATTGTCTATTTATATAGTACAGCTCAAATAATGTCTTACAAGTACTGTAGAAAACTCTCACTTCCCACCTTCCCTGGAGGGGAGTCCGCCCCTTATTGGCCGCCACACACCTCCATCAAACTTAATAAAAACCCAATAATGACCACCTGGAAAGAGGCGGGGCATTGCTATTAAGGGTGCTCACCAGAATGCATTAGGCCTCTTTCCACCAACCAAACCAGCTCAATAGAGTCCTACAAATGCTTGTTTAGAAAGTAAGTAATGTATGAATGTGTTCTGGCCAATGTTAAGTATATCCCTATTGTAAATGTAGCCCAACTGTATATATTGTTTGTAACTAAGTGTGCTAATTGGAGGCCATATTTAAAGCATGTATTAATGCTACAGCCTGAGTGATTAAATACTGATTGTTGCTAATTGTTTCATTGTAGTATTAAGAATCTTTCAGTTCAATTATATTTCCTTTATTGTCCACATGAATATGCCCTGTTTTGACATTTCTGTTTTATCCTAGTAAATTGAACTACCATCCAATTATCATCCATCCTCAGACAAACCACATTTTTCTGGTCATAAAACTATTTGAATAATGATGTATTGCTTGAAATCCAGTTTTTATAAATTAGTCTCTAACTGTTAAAGTTAATGATAAAATGTAATATGTTAAGGGATGTTTTTTATTTGTTATGCTTCACCAGCCTTATTAAGGTTGGTCATATTGTTCCTCCCACAGATGTTTCTGGAAGTCCAAAATGAAGTGCTTTTTGAGTTGGGATTTCAATTTTTTGGGAAAAACCCTCAACTGGGAAACAAAATCAACTGGACCCACAAGGTAGATTATCTGACTAATACGTATAGGTTGTCTACATCACCGCTACAACTACTATAAATTTGAATATATTACTTCACTACTGGTTGTCAAAGTCTAATACCAACCCCACCCATGGCTTTTCAGAGACATGGGTGGGGAACAAAACATTTTTCAATATGAAGGAGACATTTAAATTAACCTCATCAGTCCCAAGCCAATATCTGCATTTTTCACTAATTTCATTTATATGCTTGTACAGCCTCACATTCAAGTGTTTTACCATTTTCTTGTCAGGATGGGTCTCATGGATGTTCCCCGGGACAACGGTGGGACTTGAGGGCTGCCATAAGGAGAAAATGTTTTTGGTTTTGTTATTCTGGACCAACTTCACTTGTGCTAAATACATTTAAGTTGTTTATAGTACTATTTAATCAACTAATTGTACTTCTATGTGCTAAAATGACCCCACTTAAAGTATACTATGTGTAGTTGTAAGACATTTGAGATGTCTTATACACTTACAATGTAGCGACATGAAGAGCTACTCGCAAATAGTATGAGGTACAGCAGAAGTGTCACTAGAATATCCCATGTGCACTTCAGCTTTGGTGTACTCTTTCAGTACTTCCATACACTTTCATCAAACTGGTGTCTTTTATATCAGTGTATTTATATGGTATTGCGGTACATTACATTGTAGTGTTATTATACTAAAGCACCTTTGTGTGTGTGTGTGTGTGTGTGTGTGTGTGTGTAACATGTTTGACATTTAGACACTTGTAACGTAGGCTTGAGTGTTTGTCTGTTTAATTACACGGGGATGACTTCTGGCATTTCCCACTCCAAGGTTGATACAGTTGGAAGTGCTTATTGTACGTTGACCTTTGTGTGAAATGAAAACAAGTCGACTAGCAGATATTGAACCCATAATGAATGTGTAAATGTGGAAGGAAATAGCTGAAGGGATGTGGAGTTAATTTAATTAGAGCAATGCTCTAATTATTTCACTCTGAAACTGCTGCTCACATTAAGACGAGCTGAAGACATGATCTGCCTGGCTGCTCTCAAAATGATTGTTAGAAAATATTGTGTGCACTTCCATAATGCTGTGGTGTATAGCCTCCCTCCCAGAGTCATTCTGAAGAGGTCTATAGCCCTGGAATAAGATGCATATTTCTAAACTGCCTTTGCGTCAAGGAAGAGGGAGCATGTACACAATCTCACATTATGGTATGTTCATTCAAATGAGCACCATCCACTTGTACAGAGCAACGAAATAAAGGTAACTGGCAAAATAAAGGAAACACCTTTATGTGCACTTTGTGTGTTAATAGGGCATTGGGCCACCACCAGCCAGAACAGCTTCAATGCACCTTGGGTACCAATGTTCTACAAGTGTCTGGAACTCTATTGGAGGGATTCCACATTCTCCCACCAAAAATTACACTTGGTGTTTTGTTGATGGTGGTGGAAAATGTCTCAGGCGCCACTCCAAAATCTACCATAAGTGTTCAATTGGGTTAAGATCTGGTGACACACACACACACACAACTCCCTATGCTCCTTTGAGTCCCTTCAGTTAAAGTCACCGAGATCTCTTCACGCCATGGTAGCCAAAATAATAACTGGGCATTTTTAAACGTGATGGGATGTTAATTGCTTAATTAACTCAGGAATCACACCTGTGTGGAAGCACCTGCTTTCTATTTACACTACTTTAACATTGTCATTTAACCAAACACTCTGAATCCATTTTTCATACTGGTCACCCGTGAGAATAGAACTCCCAACCCTGAAACTGCAAGAGCCACGTTCTCCCGACTGAGCCGCGTTCTCCCGACAGAGCCGCGTTCTCCCGACTGAGCCACACTTTATATCCCTCACTTACTCAACTGTTTTTATTTTGGCAGTTACCTTTGCAAACGCAACAATGCTTGGCCTTTCATTCCATCATGTTTGGCGCCATCTCCTGGCAACCTTGTGGTAGATCTGTGGTTAACAGGGAAATACTTCTGGCTCAGAGTCTTCAAAACAGACTGAATATTACCAGAAGGGAATATATTTTAAAAAAATTAAAAAGGACAGGGTAATAGACTTTAATCTCCTTTCAAAGCACTTGTGTACAGTATTCAAAAGTCTGCTTATTTCACAGTTAAACAAAAGACTACTTGACGTTAGAGCAATGTTTAGAAAAACAACTCCCTCTATGTACAGTCATTCACATTTGACAGTTCAAGCAAAGATATTACATTTGATTTTGAAATGTACATATACACATATGCTACAAATGCCAGAGAAGAGATAATGGAGTGCATTTATACAAGTTTTAAAGAAGCAGACCAGTATTGAGTCAAGCTGAAAGTGTTGTTGCTTTTTACAAGCTTTCTTTTTTCTTTTTTTTTACAGTGGTCTTGTGTTCATTTCAGAATGAAACTCAACAGGGAATCAGACTTGCGTTGCGGAGTGTTTATGATTCCTTTTTAACATTATAGCGAACGTGTAGGCGACAGTATATATCAGCACTATTTGTGGACCCTGGGTGGTTAAAAACATGGCAAGGTCTGCAGACAAGAGGACAACACAGACATGATTCTAAAGGACACAACCCTAACTTGAGTCAAGTGTAAATTAAACCTTTTCATAAATCCATGCACTTATGTCAGCAGAGAACATTCACAAAAGTTGAGTAACTTAGCGCACAACATCTCTCAAGTTAGGATCTGATCAACAACAACCAATTTCTGACTCGTCCTCCATTTCCCAGTGAAGGAACATAGACCTACCGTCATAGACCCAGAAAACAGAAATGTTGATTACTATTAAATAAAGCCACATCAAAAAAAAAAGTCATGCTCAAAACTAAAAAAAGTGAACACAGAGTTAAGACAGGCATATACCATAATGCCTGTCCGACTTCCCAGTTTGTGGTTTCTTCGCTACAGTAGATGGGGTTAACTTAACATGCAGAGGGCTGCACAGGTCAGGAGCAACAGTAGGATATGGGGAGAGGCATAGGTCTGCAGACTCGCAGCCGCTTCCTGAAAGGTGCCTTCAAATGTGGTTCTCACAGGTGCTTAGCACCCCATAGGACACCGGCTGCAAGTCTGCGGACTGATACCGTTGGCATGGAAGTGCTGAGTATGAATGGAAAATATAGTCTGTCTATATCCGAAATGGCACCATATTCCCTATACACTGCGCCCCATAGGACCTGGTCAAAAGTAGTGCACTATGTAGGGATTAGGGTGCTATTTCAGCAGCCTATCAAGGTGGTCTCTTCATTCAGGCGTCTGTACAGTGACCACACAGATCTGCCCTGACTAACGTTGAAGCTGTTTTAACACACTCCTAACATACTCTCCAAGACCTCCCAGTCAGAAAACAGTTCATCACTTAAATGGGTATAAAACTGCACTTTAAAAAGTAAATATTGTACATTATCAATATTATTTGTAAATGGAAAAATACAATGTGCAATTATGTACAAGCAAAAAAAAACAGCACTTTGGTATAGGTTGGTTTTTACCTATTAGATGAACTTTTTGTCATAAACAACTTCCAGAACCAAGCAGCACATACATTATAAACAGACAAAGACAAGTACTACACTGTTAGAATCTTTCAGACAAAGATACATGTCTTTCAAAGACACTCGCTACCAAAGCCATTGGTCCTCCAATCATAGGTCTTACCTCAGTTGTCTCACAGGCAGTTGCAGTAAACCTTGTCAGACAACTCACCCTGAATTTAATTGCGCTGCTCTATCAAATCGCTACATACATTCAGTCTGAAACTGCCATCCTAGAAGTCGCTTGTGTGACTTCAAAATGAGGGGCATTGTACAAAACAAATTAAATCAGCGATTGGATCGTCTAACAAAATCTAACCAGTACCGAAGTTGATAACGTCGTCCATGTCGGCCCGGATCTGGCCCAACCCATCGGTTTCTGGGAACAATCAGAACGGTCAGAGTGCGTTCACATTCTAGAAATCCTCAGGGAGGGAAGCAAATCCACACTCATCATGGAAAAGAAACTTCAGTTGGCCAGAGTGTTGTGGATGGGTAGCCAGGCAACAATAAACCAGGTGACGCCTATAATCCTCGACTTAAAATCACTTCAAATGGTGACGCCACTGAACATCAACTCTCCATTGAAAGTGCCTTTTAGTCCAGGACTAGGCTGAGTCTAGCCAAATGCAACTGCTCCATGAGGTTACATGATAAAACAAAAAGTGAAATCTAAATGACTTTATACAGTGAACACAACATAGTCATGACCAGGGCGCGGAGGGTTTCCGGACCACAAGGCCCCAGGCCCAGAGTTTCTCCTGGTCAGAGTTTTTCCAGGAAATGGTCAGGAAACACTCCTGGCCGTCATCAGGACGACATTTCCCTTTAATCAAACTACAGCCCAGTAAAGGTAGGGAAGCGGACGTCGTTTCAGTCAGCTGAACAGAATGTAAACAAGATGGATACGCTCCTGTTTGTTAACTAGGAGAAAGTACATAAGTGAATCTAACCATTCGACCAACAAATATACATTGGTGACTATACCAGATGCACCAACACATTTGTAACTTGCTACATTGCTACATAGCCTACCATTAAACCAACAGATATAATGGTGACTAAATAATCAATGGACCAGTGAGCCCAGACAAGAGATGTATATATCCAATAGGAATGGCTCGGAGTGAGCCCGCACACACTAATATTCCCAGTCAATCAGCAGCACAACACAGGAGACAAGTTCCAGAGTTGGTCCAGGTCTCCTCTGTTGTGAGCTACCCCTGTGGGCGGGCACAGACTGGGGGTGAGAGATGCTACTGGAATGTCACACTGAATTCATCATACTTTACATGGCACTGTTTTCATTTGGTTGTTCTTAACAAAAATAGACATGAGTTTTTTTTTTTTTTCTTTCTTCTTCTTGCATATTTATAGACATTTTGGAGGACTGGGTCTTAAAGACTAGTCTTTATGATGAAGTGCATGGTTCTAGGCTTCTATGGCGAGCTAGGTAGGGATCTGTCTGTAGCAGTGATGTTATGGATTTGGCCCTGTGGAGTGTCAATGGATGGTGAGTCATGGTTTCTAACAGCTAGGAGTTCTCAAAGGGTTCTATGAGTTCTCAAAGGGTTCTATGAGTTCTCAAAGGGTTCTATGAGTTCTCAAAGGGTTCTATGAGTTCTCAAAGGGTTCTATGAGTTCTCAAAGGGTTCTATGACTTCTAATATAGTTCTATGAGTTCCCATAGGGTTCTATGAGTCTCTAGTGAGTGCCGAATGAAATCCACAGGAAGCGTGGACTGGGCTCTCTCCGGGTCTTCTTTCCGACACCCCCTAGAGGGCACTCTACGGTGGACATGAGGACCAGATAGGGAGAAGGACTTTTATTCTGGAAAGTGCAGCGCTGCAACTTCTGGCTTCATCTTGAAGTACTGGCTGAAGCGAAGGACTGCGTATCTGAAAGGAGCGAGCCAGCGTACGTCAGCGTTAGTAACAAGATATCAAGTGTCAACGCGTCATAAGAAAACAAGATGCTGCGTAAGGGCATAACATCAGAAGGTCATAAGTAGTCATTCAGAGTGAAACAAAGTACTCAACAACTTACATTATTACAGAAACTATAAATATGCTATATCTGCTATGGCTGTAATGGCATGTCTCTGAGAGCTTGGGACTATCTGCATTATGGGTAAAATTTTGTTATTGACGAAGCCTTGTTCTGTTCAATGTTATCTACCTATATAGTACTCTAAATACCTGAATTCAAGTTGAAATGAATACAAGATAAAAAACTGCTGACACCATTCAAACCAATGAGGGTTCGGAACTCTAAAGCCAAGTATCTCAGAATCACATTTTTGCAGATAGAACCTTAAAAGTGCCAAGCTCTCGACTTGTCTCTGGATAAAAACGTACATTTCTGAAGCCACTTACCCCAGGAAGTCAAAATCAATGGTGGAGAACGCTGCCTGAATCAGAGCCCATAGGCCCCAGAAGAAATGAGATGCCTGGAGAAATGGGATAGTCAGGTTATTTAACGTGGGTCAGTGTTCATAGTCCTGAAAGGAATGGAAATCTTTAACCAACACCATTGTCACACCAAACACAACAAATCCCATAGTGACAACCAACAAAGGTGTTGCCTACTGCTGAAAGAGAGCGAAACCAAGGCTACCACTTCTATCTACAGTAAACATACGTGAGTGTAGTTACCAAAGGAGGATGTAAGGAGAGTCAAGTGGCGTTGGGATCGTCGCCCAGGAGGGTGTTACCACTGACGGTGCAAAATGAGAATTCTAGAATGTAGATTCAGGACAAAAGGAGGCTGCTATAGTCTCCCTACTTCAAAACCTTATACAGCAAGCTTCTGTTGCAGTTTGTTAAGCCTATGGATTTGCAGCCCTACCCCCTATGTATAGCTAATGTATGGATAATAACCCCAGGGACTCTATTGTCCATAACGAGGCTTAAGTCTTCTCATTCGTTTTCAAAACGTTTGCAAGGTCACTTCTCACTGTGTGACATTGTAGAAGTAAGTCGATCTAGCGTGGTCCCTCCTTTGATCTTTGAAAGCAGTGCAACGCTTCTATTGCTATTCAAACGCTTCAGAACTTTCTTCAGCTAAGCTGTAGAGTAAAGTACTGTGATAAATTACCATTATTGCACTTCTGTTGAACAGCAAACAGGCAGACGGTCAATTAGAAATATTTACAAAGCTCTCTCTCCTGCTTCGTTTGTGTCTCATTTGCAAGTTTACTACGCGTTTCTTTCAAAGTTCTCCTCTGCTTTTCAATTCCCAGGGTACATACAGTTGAAGTCATAAGTTTACATACACTTAGGTTGGAGTCATTAAACCTCGTTTTTCAACAACTCCACAAATTTCTTGTTAACAAACTATAGTTTTGGCAAGTCGGTTAGGACATCTACTTTGTGCATGACACAAGTAATTTTTCCAACAATTGTTTACAAACAGACCATTTCACTTATAATTCACTGTATCACAATTCCAGTGGGTCAGAAGATTAAGTTGACTGTGCATTTAAGTTGACTGTGCATTTAAACAGCTTGAAAAATTCCAGAAGATGTCATGCTTTAGATGCTTCTGATAGACTAACTGACATCATTTGAGTCAATTGAAGGAGCACCTGTGGATGCATTTCAAGGCCTACCTTCAAACTCAGTGCCTCTTTGCTTGACATCATGGGAAAATAAAACAAAATCAGCAAAGACCTCCGCAAGTCTGGTTCATCCTTGGGAGCAAATTCCAAACACCTGGGGGTGGGGGTGCTTTGCTGCAGGAGGGACTGGTGCACGTCACAAAATATATGGCATCATGAGGAAAGGAAATGATGTGGATATATTGAAGCAACATGCTTGCGAGCAAGGAGGCCTACAAACCTGACTCAGTTACACCAGCTCTGTCAGGAGGAATGGGCCAAAATTCACCCAACTTATTGTGGAAGGTTGTGGGAGGCTACCCGAAACGTTTGACCCAAGTTAAACAATTTAAAGACAATGCTACCAAATACTAATTGAGTGTATATAAACGTCTGACCCACTGGGAATGTGATGAAAGAAATAAAAACTGAAATAAATCACTCTACTATTATTCTGACATTTCACATTCTTAAAATAAAGTGGTGATCCAAACTGAACTAAGGCAGAGAATTTTTACTAGGATTAAATGTCAGGAATTGTGAAAAACAGAGTTTAAATGTATTTGGCTAAGGTGTAAACTTCAGACTTCAACTGTACCTTCTAGATGTGTCTACATGTTCAGGGAAACAGTCTCTGCTAGGTACAATGGGAGACAGTTCTACACAAGACTACACTGCCCTAACTATTGATTAAAGGCCCAAACCAATTAACCCTGAGCGATTCACCCTAACACACACATCCTTGTGCAATTGATTTGTGTTGGGTACATTGTGTCGCTTCTCTGAAAGAATTGAGCGGAGAAGAGCGGAGGGGATCACTGCTCGGCCCTTCGACCTGAGAACATCAAACAGACGGACATGACTGGCATTGAAGATCTCCTTGTGAAAAGCTTCAAAAGAGCCTTTCAACTTTACTGATTTCCCTGTGTCAAAGTCTCACTAAACAATCGGTCTAATACTTCATCTTGTAAACAAAACTCAAATAAAAATGTGACAAACGTACGAAGGTTCACCAACTTCGTCTTGGGCGTAAACCACAGATCAACCACACAAAAAAGGAGACGTGAACTCACCAGGGAGAAGCGGTTGACCTGTACGTAGAGCACCTCCACCTCTGTCTCAGTGACCTCTGACCCTTGACCTTTGTGTTCCTTATAGGCCTCCAGGTAGGAGTGCAGCCACTGCAGCTGCAAACTCCGCTCTGGGTAGTGGCTGTAGTCCACCTCATTCAGGCCTACACAGGACACACACGCCAGGTAAAAGGTCAAAACACACAAATGCTTAGTACAATGACCGAACACAAGCTAAACACGCTGACCATAATATAGTAATATGTCACTTAGCAGATGCTTTTATCCAAAGCAGGCATATATTTTCAGAGTGGTCCTGGGAATTTTTTTATTTAACTAGGCAAGCCAGTTAAGAACAAATTCTTATTTACAATGACATCCTACCGGGGAACAGTGGGTTAACTGCCTTGTTCATGGGGCAGAAATACAGAATAGAAGCCACTATCCTGGCATCGCCATGCTCTACCAAGCTACAGAGGACCACAACACGTACAGGCAGGACTTTATAAAATGACCAGTCGCACTTGGCAAAGTGACCCCACACACACACACTCTCTTACCTGCAAATTCATTGAAGTGGTTCCCAATGTCATAGGCTTGGTAATTGTACCCAGCGTATTCGTAGTCAATGAACTTGACATTTTCTGAAAGGAGCAGAGAGAGGAAGGTTTGTTTAGTACAGGACAGAGACCAGTCACATTATTAATGATAAAGCTGTGCATTATTAACCCATTATCATCCCTCTAGTCTAAGTGGTTCTGATGCCTCACTGACAACCTACTGTAAATACTTTTGGTCTCTGGGGTTGAGGAGTAAGAGTTTGCATTTTGAAGGGAAGAGAGAATGTTTCGAGATAACGAAGACAAGGAAGTTGATATAAATGCAGACACATAGAAAGTGGGCAGATAGACAGACATATAGGCCTAATTGATGCAGACATGCAGTTCACCTGGTCCCAAACAAGTAAATGTGCTTTAGCCGATTCCTCTGACTAGCGTGGTCATGACAGTGGTTGTCATGTTATATAACAGCCAGATGAGTGAGCTAAAAAATAAATAACATTGATGTAGGACCAGCTTCCACCCAGTTTGAATTTCAAAGTGTTCTGGAAAAAGTTGAGAACTGATTTTCAAAATAGATTTTATTGTTCTCCTTCTTGGTTTCACTTCCATTTTTTCTGCCATTATGTAGGGTGAACACAATCCCAATATAGGCTACAGGAGCCAGTCATGTGATTGGAAAATGGATTGGATTATCCAATTCCGTAGACAAATAGTCTGTTATCAACTTATTCCAGGAAATCTCCTGACTGGCTTCACAAACAAATTAGCTCACACAGAAGCTATTATACACAGAGGAATAATGTGTCATTTAAAAAAAAGTAAGGATGTCTATATCACTTTCCACGGCAAGTTTATATTGGGTTAGTTTGGTTCATATGCCGTTGTGGAACTTGCAGTGGAATTGATTGGGTAAAAGGTCATGCGTTGAGAAAGTGATTGTGGTGGAAAGATGGAAACAGAGGCGCCATGCAGAAGGAATGTGGTGTTGGGAGGTAAAGAGATGCAACACTGCCCTCTAGAAAAGAAACAGTACTGCATGAGGGGATGTCAACATACAAAGCCTTACCCCCAGATCTAACTAGAAAGAGCTGTTTTAACGCTCTCCCTGACAACAACAAAAAATACCCTTTCAAATGCTTTAGGGTCTTTGTCCTTTTAGCATTTGATTTACTATGAAGCACCCTAAATTCCAAATGATGTGTGTTTGTCAGTACAGTTCGACATACAGTGTGTGTATATGAGTGTTTTGGTGTGTGTTTGAGGTTGACTTAGTAAAGACACGTGAGATGGTTACCGGACGCCGGGCGGTCCTAGCAGGACACAACAGAACACCTCCAGTCAGTGGCTAGTAGCCCTGTACAGCAGACGAAAAGGTTTGGGCAAACTCACATCCATCACACACACACAGACACAGACACACACTCTCTCACATATTCACACACAACCAGTCACACAAACTGCAGAAACTGCCAACTCTCTCCTTCGGTCTCTCACACTTCTCTCCCTTTTCGCAACAGGCACCTTCAAAGCTAAACTTTGATTGGTCCACGTGGGACCCAATGGCACGACACCTCCCTGCACCTATGCAAATGAGATAATTGAGTGGCTTCCTGTTGTAAGCTAAGCACCACAGGTTTGAGTCTCAGGGACTTGGGAAAGAATTTGACTACTTCTCTCCCTTCATCACCTGACAGAGCAGAAAGATAAACAGAGCAACGAGGCCCTGGGAAAAGAAAGGGAGGACACTGTTACTCAGCTGAATGAGAAACAATCCTGCTCTCTTACTGGGTGAACTGAAACGACTCTTGTAAACATCTTAAATCAGTTTCCCTAACCTTTCACTTTCAGAGGGTAAACCGTTTGTGTTATTGTTGGAAGGAAGAGGCTTCCCTCTGCTCTCACAGACAGAGAGAGAGAGAGAGAGAGAGAGTACTAAACTGTCACTGAGAGACTGTGGTTGAAAGAGCTGTGTGCTCTGCCTACACTTTCACTGAAGTTAGTTATGTTTTCTGTGATTCTTTTTTGTTATTGCTGAAGCTTGGGGTTTCCCTCTCCTCCCTCTCATAACACAGTAAAGAGCTACCCTGTCACCATGTAAGCCAGGTGTGGTCTAGCACTGTGTTGGATAACAGTATGGTAAAGAGCTAGCACTGTGTTGGATAACAGTATGGTAAAGAGCTAGCACTGTGTTGGATAACAGTATGGTAAAGAGCTAGCACTGTGTTGGATAACAGTATGGTAAAGAGCTAGCACTGTGTTGGATAACAGTATGGTAAAGAGCTAGCACTGTGTTGGATAACAGTATGGTAAAGAGCTAGCACTGTGTTGGATAACAGTATGGTAAAGAGCTAGCACTGTGTTGGATAACAGTATGGTAAAGAGCCAGCACTGTGTTGGATAACAGTATGGTAAAGAGCCAGCACTGTGTTGGATAACAGTATGGTAAAGAGCTAGCACTGTGTTGGATAACAGTATGGTAAAGAGCTAGCACTGTGTTGGATAACAGTATGGTAAAGAGCTAGCACTGTGTTGGATAACAGTATGTTAAAGAGCTAGCACTGTGTTGGATAACAGTATGGTAAAGAGCTAGCACTGCAAGAGCCATCAGTCACTGAGTGAAAGTAAAAAGAGCTAATGGTGCACTGAGCTAGCTAACACAGAGCGGCCAGTCGCTGTCTGAGTGAAAGGAGTGAGGTAGCGCCTCCTGCTACTCTGAGCGGAGAGCTGTGGCGTAGAACAGTGGCGTGTTCTGAACTGGGTCTGTCTGTCTGTCAACCCTCCCTCTGGCTGGCCAGCCGCTCCCGCCTGTCACTCCTAGGAGAAAAGCTTGGCACAAGGAGCTGTGAGATCACCCCGCCCCTTGCTGAACCGATCAGCGAAGGGGTAAACAGCGCTCTCCCTCAATCCCATGTTTTCTCAGGTAAAAAAATCAGCTGAATCCCTCTCCCTCACCTTAGCCTCAGGTAAGAATGCTCTCCCTCACCTTAGCCTCAGGTAAGAATGCTCTCCCTCACCTTAGCCTCAGGTAAAAACACTCACCACTCCCTCTGCAACCAATGGCCACGTGGCAGGTCTGGTTTGAGAGACCATTTCTACTTGCATCTGCTTTGAACACGGGCGGCCGTTAGTACCAAAGGCATTCACAACACAAACAAAACAGCATTCCCAAAGGACCACAAATAAAAACATGTATTGATGAATGGGATACGGAGCTCCCTCCCTTCCCACCCTTTAGCTAGCATGACATGATGGGCAAAGCCTGTCGGCTCTGTGATGGTAATTGACTACACAAGATGCACTAAAGCCAGGGCCCTGTTCAGTTGAGAAAAACAGGAGAAAACACTTTGAAACAGAAACCAAAATAAGCCAATTTATCAAGTTTGGGTACTTCATACCTCCTCAGTTTCAGAATGTTCTCTCAAATGTTTTACCAACTGAGCACTATGGTCAGTCCTTCCTGTGGTTTGTGGCTTTTGACTGGGAGAATGTCGTGCAGAGCAGTAGTGCAGTGCCTCAAATCTATTTGAACTCCAGAACGAAACAAATTCAATTTCTCCTCAATGTGGAAAATCAGAATTTCAGTCGACTTCCTGAATGGACTGAATTTAAAAATGGAATTGACCCCAAACTCTGGTGCAGTATATGAAATCAAGCCTACCTGTGACTGGGTAGTGGTGGACAGTGCAATAGTAGCTAGGTGCAGTATGTTTGGGCACGCAGGGTGAGACTCACCTCCTTGCTGATTATAGATTATGTTCTTACACAGCAGGTCGTTGTGGCAGAGGACTACAGGAGAGCCCAGCACAGACAGACTCTGCTGCATCCACACCATCTCTTCCCTCAGTCGCCTTCGACTGGGCACCTCACTGTTTAACCTGGGGATGGAGAGAGGGTGGAGGTAGAAAGAGGGAGAGATTACACTTTACAGAAGTACACAGGGAAAGAAGTAGAGGTGTTGCGCAATCTCAGAGATACAGTATTATTGTTCCATATCGGACCAATAAAAGAGGGTTGGAATCTACTAGAAAACGGACATCAGTCAAGAGTAAACTCATTAATGCATGATCTCAGATCAATAAACTACAACTGCATAGAGGAGTCCTTTATAGGCTTGAAACTCCAAGCATAGAGCATAATCTCCAATCCACATGACTTTATTAAAACGGTCAACATACCAAAAAAAAAAAAAAAAAACAGTACAGTATTTTTTTTATTTAACTAGGCAACAGTACATATTGTTCATGAATAGTGGGTGTGGTTTGACAACATACTGAACAAAAAAAAAACAGTACAGTATTTTTTATTTAACTAGGCAACAGTACATATTGTTCTTGAATAGTGGGTGTGGTTTGAGTGACAGGGGGCTCGTCCTCTTCAGGTAAACACACCTGGTGAAACTGAGGAGCGGCAGACACTCACTGTGCAATCGCTCAGGCATGCCAGAGGTCACAGGACAAGCATCTCTCATATAACTCTAGTGTTCCATGATGGAAAGTTCCAGACTAGAGCCCCAGGGAGTTATTCCTCATCATTATGTAACCAGACATTACCTACAAAAACCTTCTGGCCCCATTAATGTCTTAAAGTAGGAAATAGGTGGATGAAAAATATTCAAGCATCAATAATACGTTTTATAACGTTAAAAGTTATTGAGAAACCTCCAACAGATTTCATGTGTCCCTACTAAGATATCGCAGTCCTCCTACCTAGACCTCGACTATGTCCCAATAGCTCAACTAGCATACTATTCAGTGTGCGTGGCATGAATACACCAACACAGGCCTTCATACTCCGTACCATGCACGTTTGGATATTGGGACCCAGTTCATTTCTTTATCTACACCACTCACCTCATGTTCATCTCTGGGTCTTGGAAGAACTTGGGCACCAGGGCGAAGTACTTGCCCATTGTGAGCCACAGGTCTGACTGGGGCACCCATCCGTTGTGAGCATGGATGGCATGGTACTTAGCCAGCTGCCTCGCGATGAGCCTGTAGGGTGGTGGAAGCGATGTGAGTTGGCGATAGGGAGTTGAGGAGGGACCAAATTCTAGAGGCCAAGACTGTAAAACTCTTACTTCATTATTGGCTTATACACTAGAGGCCATATTTGTAAAGAATCCCAGAATTGAATGAAAGTCAGGTCATCGGAGTAACCCAAGACTGTCAACTCACTAAGCTTAAGGTGAGTTTACACCTATGGGTGAGGCTATATTTGTCTACGTACATCGGTGTACCTGATATTGGACACATGTGAACTGAATGCATAGCCCTGGAGCGTTGGCGAAAGAACAGGTTACCTAAAGAATGGTTCTGTGAGCATAGATCCAGGATGAGCTTTCAATCACACTCCTGACCTGTAACTGTCTATGTCCCATGTTTCTACTGCTAGGAACGTTCCTCGAGGGAACAAGTCACATTAGCTTTCCTTACTGACTCACCCATATATTAGGCACAGACATACCCCACCTTACATTGCCAAAGACTATGGCATGTGGAAAGTGCTGGCATACTGTGGTTTCACCCGACTATGTTTTCAAAGGTGTGGTGTATGTAGAGCACTGCGTGTATAGTGTGGCAGTAGTTCTGCTAAGATTAGGGCCTGGTAGTTGTACTCGACGCGGTTGGCTAACTGTCGCTGTACCTGGACGTGGGCAGGCTGCGGATGTGTTCGGGTTCCAGTGCCTGGCCCTGTAGGAACTCATAGCAGAGGCCGTTGTTGAAGGTACAGTAGAGACGCGGGGCGCAGCGGTGTGCGTGGAGCGTCCGGAAACTCTTCACCTCGTTCTCCCGGTCCACAAACAGCTCCGTCTTGTTGCCGTAGATACGCACCAGGACCACATCCTGCATGACCCCGCCCACGTAGCAGCCCAGCAACTTATTGGTGATTCCATCTGTGAAGAACTGATAGAGGAAAAAGGGACGATTGGTAAACAAATTATTGCAATTGGGCATCAGCACATCCAATGCCTCAGTATAAAATAAATATATATAAACTCAACATAAAAAGAAACATCCTCTCACTGTGAACTGCATTTATTTTCAGCAAACTTAACATGTGTAAATGTTTGAATGAACATAACAAGATTCAACAACTGAGACATAAACTGAACAAGTTCCACAGTCATGTGTCTAACAGAAATTGAATGTGTCCCTGAACAAAGGGGGGTCAAAATCAAAAGTAACAGTCAGTATCTGGTGTGGCCACCAGCTGCATTAAGTACTGCAGTGCATCTCCTCCTCATGGACTGCACCAGATTTGCCAGTTCTTGTTGTGAGATGTTACACCACTCTTCCACCAAGGCACCTGCAAGTTCCCAGACATTTCTGGGGGGGATGGCCCTAGCCCTCACCCTCTGATCCAACAGGTCCCAGACGTGCTCAATGGGATTGAGATCTGGGCTCTTTGCTGGCCATGGCAGAACACTGACATTCCTGTCTTGCAGGAAATCACGCACAGAACGAGCAGTATGGCTGGTGGCATTGTCATGCTGGAGGGTCATGTCAGGATGAGCCTGCAGGAAGGGTACCACATGAGGGAGGAGGATGTCTTCCCTGTAACGCACAGCGTTGAGATTGCCTGCAATGACAACAAGCTCAGTCCAATGATGCTGTGACACACCGCCACAGACCATGACGGACCCTCCACCTCGATCCCGCTCCAGAGTACAGGCCTCTGTGTAACAATAAACGCAAATCCGACAATGGTCCAGAGACGGTGGGTTTGTGCCCATAGGTGATGTTGTTGCTGGTGATGTCTGGTGAGGGCCTCAGTCCAGATTCTCTAAGCCTATTGCGGACATTCTGAGCACTGATGGAGGGATTGTACGTTCCTGGTGTAACTCGGGCAGTTGTTGTTGCCATCCTGTACCTGTCCCGCAGGTGTGATGTTCAGATGTACCGATCCTGTGCAGGTGTTACACGTGGTCTGCCACTGCGGGGATGATCAGTTGTCTGTCCTGTCTCCCTGTAGCGCTGTCTTAGGTGTCTCACAGTACAGACATTGCAACTTATTGCCCTGGCCACATCTGCCGTCCTCATGCCTCCTTGCAGCATGCCTAAGGCACATTCACGCAGATGAGCAGGGACCCTGGGCATCTTTCTTTTAGTGTTTTTCAAAGTCAGTAGAAAGGCCTCTTTAGTGTCCTAAGTTTTCATAACTGTGACCTTAATTGCCTACCGTCTGTAAGCTGTTAGTGTCTTAACGACCGTTCCACAGGTGCATGTTAATTAATTGTTTCTGGCTCATTGAACAAGCATGGGAAACAGTGTTTAACCCCTTTACAATGAAGATATGTGAAGTTATTTGGATTTTCACAAATTATCTTTGAAAGACAGGGTCCTGAAAAAGGGATGTTTCTTTTCTTGCTGAGTTTTAGGACAATTCACTCAGTTATTTAGAGGCTTATGTCCAGTCATGCAGGTTTTCATAACAGGGATGGCTATAGGCCCCTATTATATAGCCGATTTACTACAGGTACAGTTGACTTCCTGTCAGGTAGGCAGCTTTCTTATCTTTCTATTAATACTACAGATGAGGACCTTTCTAAATACGAATATGCCAACAAGTGCGGTCCTCTGGACCTCTACCATCCACAAACAGTATGCTGCCACCTACTGTAGTATAATTTTCATCCTGGGACTGAATTCTATGGATCCTTTTATAGGGTGTCAATTGATTTCAGATCTGATGGAAAAACAAAAAAAGGACCCCAGAACACATTGATGGAAAAGAGGAATTGTCTGGGTGGTTGTCTGGGGGCAGGCATTCCACCCCTAATCGCATACACTATCAGGGATTGACCATGAGCGTAGAGGCACGTCCGGAATTTTATTTTGCAGGAGCAAGCAATGGCTGGCATGTGCTGAGTCCTTGCTTTGTGAATGCAAATAGGCAGTGCGGTTGTGTGTGTGTCTACCCTGCCCACAACACCCCCCCTAAAGCTGTGTTTACATAGAGAAACCACACCTCCATTCTGTGTTCATCAAGATGACCACTCCCCCGCCTTCAATTATGTTTTTATTTAGGAGGCGGAAACTGAAATTGTCCCAATTGTGCCACTCTTGTATGGTCACTGAGTCTTACCATGCCGCCCGCTTTTACGATCAGCATGCATAACAGGCTTGTTCTATTTGTTTACATAAGCTAGGTGGTGTAAACCTGTGTGGTGGGTTAGTGAAAGTTTGCCATGAACAAACCACATGACTAGTGAGTCATAAGGCGAGTTAATGGCAAAACCCATTTCCTGATGCAAATTGCCAACTAGGTAATGTTTCCATTCTCAGAAGTGTGTTCATCATTTAGACTAGCCCAACTTTAATCACGAAGAGCCCGGGAGAAACTCGGACTACCTTGTTACTCGGTTGGGAATTGCCAAGGACCTCACAATACGATATTATCATATCTTCAAGATAAAATAATAAATAAGACTAGAAGACTGACAATCCTCAAAAATGTATTAGTCTTAGCACAAGTCGTCAGGGAAGTCCCAGAGAACCCCTCCCTTCTGACCACAGCTCTCCCCAAAACAGTACAGTGCACAAAACAGACCAGGCAAAAATTCAGACTTTTAAACCTCCCGTGGTCCCTTTGCCAAGTACCTCAACTCCTCCACAGAGCTGAGCTCAGACTAGAGGTTTTTATTTTTATTTTAATGAACGTCTGACTCCTTCGAGTCGCTATGTGGAGACACTTAAAAAATGTAAACTCTTAAACCCTTACCGAGTACCTGTTTGTCCTCTGTTGTTGCGTACCTGTTTGCTGAAATCCATACTTTTTAATAAAATGTTAATCAAATAAAACCACAGACCATTTCCTTGTTGAGATTCAATTGGCACATGTGCATTTGCTGTTGTGGCAATGAATGCAAATGCAGTGTTCCTTAAGTGTGACACTTAAAGGGACATTTCTTAACTGTTCAACTTCATCTCCAGCACGACCCCAACATCCACATACAGTGCATTCAGAAAGTATTCAGACCTTGACTTTTTCCACATTTTGTTACATTATAGCCTTATTCTAAAATTGATTAAATTGTCCCCCCCCCCCCTTAATCTACACACAATACCCCATAATAACAAAACAAAAACATGCTTATAGAATTTTTTGCAAATGTATTATAGTTGTAAAAAATAAAAAATATCACATAAGACCCTTTACTCAGTACTTTGTTGAAGCTGCTTTGGTAGCGATTACATCCTCAAGTCTTCTTGAGTATTGTGTAGTTCTCATGTGCATTTCCGGAGCAAGCATGGGGTTTCTCCATGCTTGCTCCGGAAATGCACATGAGAACTACTCGCATTTCTCCCGAACAATATGGGAGAAATCGGACTCTAGAGCTTACATGTCAGGACTGTTCTCTTGGTACTTCACCATGTTTCTGGACTTCACACATCTCCTGAAATATGTGGCGTTAAAGACTCTGGTGACTATGGATTCTCTTTCAAGTGCTGTCTAACTCCAAATGTTGTAACCCTCGATCTAGACTTGCCATTATCTTGCTGCTTCTTTTGTCTGGAAATGTCCAGTCTAATCCAGGTCCTGACATTCTTACCCCTGGCCGAATTAAGTAGTCAGAGTGGCCTGAAGTTTTTGCATACGAATGTAAGAAGCCTTCTGCCGAAGCTTGATTTTGTGTAATAAATGGATAAAAACTGCCGACCCGGATGTATTTAGGCTTTCTGAAACCTGGCTTAAAAAAATCTATTACAGACAAAAATATTGGCATAAATGGTTACAATGTTTTTCGTACAGATGGTAAATCTAAGGGTGGTGGTGTTGCTGTATATGTAAAAGACAAGTTCTCTGTGGTCATTCTGACTTCTGTTACTAAACCTAAGCAATTTGAATATCTGTCTTTGAACCTAAACCTTGGCTCATCTTGAAATATTGTTGTATCTTGCCGTTATAGACCTCCATCTGCTACTGCTGGCTCTCTGGATTGTATTTTCAGATTGTTATCACAGACTGTAAATTCTGAGTTTGTCCTGATGGGTGATCTGAATCAGGACTGGCTAACATCTAGCTCTGACCAACTTAAAATTCTGTGCAATACCTACAATCTTACTCAGATTGTCAACAGTGTAACTAGGTTGAATATAAAATATCCTCTTTGATTGATTTGATCTTGACCAATACTCCTCATCGTTTTAATGCTTCTGGTATTTTTGCAAATTACATAAGTGATCACTGTGCTATTGCCTGTGTGAGAGATGGTAAAATTCCTAAGCATTCTCCACGTGTCACTACGAAAAGAAACTGGAAGCGGTTTGATATTCAAGGTATTTTTTACATGATGTATCTAGCATTGAATGGAATAGAATGGAATTAATCCCTGACGTTGAACTAGCCTTTTCTTACTTCCACAACGTATTCCAGGATGTATGCAATAAGCATGCCCCTTTTAAAAAAAAAAATCAGGATTAAGGGCAGAGAGAACCCTTGGTTTACTAAGGAACTTACAAAAATCATAAGGGAACGAAATGCTATGTGGGCTAAAGCAAGAGGGACTGGTTTGGCAGATGATTGGATGGCTTTTAAACGTCTTCGAAATATGGGTGTGGCTATGATCCGTAAATTGAAAGCAGACCACTACCTGAAATCTACTTCACAAAATGTAAATAATCCATCCAACTTTTGGCAAGTAGTGAAAGGTTTGGAGTGCAAAAAAGATACCCAGCTTCCTAAACAATTGTTGGTCGACACTCAGATTGTAACTGAGAGAACCTCCATTCTGAAAGCCTTGAACCAGCATTTTTTAGATGCAGGCAGTTTATTTGAAAAGGTCAAAGGTATAATTGAGCCCCGTATAAATTTACCTGACACCCCTGTGCACTCCTTCACCAGGTTTTCCTTTTCATCCTTCTCTGTTTCAGAAGTGTGTAAAGCCCTGAAAGAAATTGATTAAAAAAAAATCCCCTGGCCCTGATGAACTAGACCCCCGCCTCCTACACCTAGCCGCTGACATCATTGCTCCCCCCTTAACATGTATTTTTAACCTTACGCTTGATGTTAAGGAAATCCCCAAGTTATGGAAATCTGCTTTTGTACTGCCTCTCCTGAAAGGTGGAGATCCCTCGCTACTTGACAACTATCGACCCATGTCAAATTTATCTGTACTATCAAAAGGTACTAGAGTCCTTAGTTAGTCGGCAGCTAAAGACCTACTTCCAAGAAAACAATATCTTAAATGGAATGCAATCAGGTTTTAGGTCTGGCCACAGCACTGTTTCAGCAACATTGAAGGTTTTAAATGACATCCACTGTGCTCTTGATAAGAAGTTACATTGTGTGTCTGTTTTTATTGATTTGTCCAAGGCTTTTGACACCATGGACCATGCTGTGTTAGTGCAAAGGTTAAAATGCTGTGAAATTACTGGCCATGCTCTAGATAGGTAATTTATAAACCAATCAAATTGTACACAATATGTAATGGCGGATGGTTGCAAATCTGAGTCCATAGAGGTGTGCTCAGGTGTTCCGCAAGGTTATATTTTGGGCCCACTGTTGTTCATTTTGTATATCAACAACATTGGGGATCTTATTGAAACAGCGGATGTTCAATTTTATGCAGATGATACTGTTCTTTATTCAAGTGGTAGTAGTTTATCTTTAGCTTTTGAAAATGCCCAAAGAGCATTTAACATCATACAAGAGAATCTGTATGATTTAAAGCTGATTCTAAATTCAGGTAAAACAAAATGCATGGTATTTTCAAATGCCAGGCATGTTACAAATCATGTCATTGCTACATTGGCTGGACATACTATAGAGCAAGTTAAAGTGTACAAATATTTGGGTGTGTGGGTTGATGACAAGCTGAGCTTCACTGTGCATGTAGAGAACTTGATAAGAAAGCTCAAGCTGAGAATAGGATTTTATTACCGGCATAAGGCTTGTTTTTCTTTTGAGGCCAGGAAGGAGCTGGTCGATGTACATAACTGTCAGTTTTAGTTATATATATATACACACAGGCCTCAGCCACTACCCTGAGAGCACTTGATTCAGTGTATCATGCAGCCCTCAGGTTCATTACAAATCAGAAACGTCTAACACATCATTGTGATCTCTACAGCGCTGTTGGCTGGTCGTCATTGACCTTGCGTAGGCTTAAACACTGGTATACACTGATTTATAAGGCCATATCTGTTCTTTTTTAGTTAGGTCAGTAAATAAGTATCAATTACGGTCCCATTCTGATTTGCTTCTAACAGTACCAAAAATTAGAACAGGCCATGGTAGAAATAGTTTTAGTTACTCAGCACCGTGGTCCTGGAATTCTCTCCTGAACATTTTAAAATGTGATGATCTAGTTTCGTTGGCGGAGTTCAAACACTTGATTGACGTATATATTATAGAAGTGTAATTGTTTTTAGGCCAGCTGTTTTTAGTCAAGATGTTTGTGTTTTTAAATGTAATATGTTTTTGTTGTACTGTATGTGTGTTTATAGTTTTGTTTAATGTTGTGTGGGTGTATGTAATTTGGTTTGTCTGAAACGTTGTTCCCCTTGCTGCTATTGGACCAGGTCTCTCTTAGAAAAGAGATATTTATCTCAATGAGAATAAACCTGTATAAATAAGGGTAAAATAACATTTCAAAACATGATGTTACAAGCTTGGCACACCTGTATTTGGGGAGTTTCTCCCATTCTTCTCTGCAGATCCTCTCAAGCTCTGTCATGCTGGATGGGGAGTGCAGCTGCACAGTTATTTTCAGGTCTCTCAAGAGATGTTCGATCCGGTTCAAATCCAAGCTCTGAATGGGCCACTCAAGAACATTGAGACTTTTCCTGACGCCACTCGAGTTGTCTTGGCTGTGTGCTTAGGGTCGTTATCCTGTTGGGAGGTGAGCCTTTACCCCAGACTGAGGCCCTGAACGCTCTGGAACAGGTTTTCGGCAAGGATCTCTGTACTTTGCTCTGTTCATCTTTCCCACAATCCTGACGAGCCTCCCAGTCCCTGCCGCTGAGAAACATCTCCACAGCATGATGCTGCCACCACCATGCTTCACCGTAGAGATGGTGCCAGGTTTCCTCCAGACGTGACGCTTGGCATTCAGGCCAAAGAGTTCAATCTTGGTTTCATCAGACCAGACAATTTTGTTTATCATGGTCAGAGTCCTTTAGCAGGCTGTCATGTGCCTTTTACTGAGGAGTGGCTTGAGTCTGGCCACTCTACCACAAAGGCCTGATTGGTGGAGTGCTGCAGAGATGGCTGTCCTTCTGGAAGGTTCTCCATTCGCCACAGAGGAACTCTAGAGCTCTGTCAGAGTGATCATCGGGTTCTTGGTCACCTCCCTGACCAAGGTCCTTCTCCCCCAATTGCTCAGTTTGGCCAGGCAGCCAGCTCTAGAAAGAGTCTTGGTGGTTCCAAACCTCTTCCATTTAAGAATGATGGAGGCCACTGTGTTCTTGGGGACCTTCAATGTTGTAATGTTTTGGTACCTTTCCCCCCAGATCTGTGCCTCGACACAATCCTGTCTCGGAGTTCTACGGACAATTCCTTCAATCCCATGGATTGGTTTTTGCTCTGACATGCACTGTCAACAGTGGGGATCTTATACATACAGGCGTGTGCCTTTCCAAATCATGTCCAATCAATTGAATTTACCACAGGTGGACTCCAATCAAGTTGTAGAAACATCTCAAGACTGATCAATGGAAACAGGATGTACCTGAGCTTAATTGAGTCTCATAGCAAAGGGTTGAATTTTTATATATATATATATATATATATATATAAAAACCTGTTTTCGCTTTGTCATAATGGGGTATTGATGAGGGCAAAAAAAATATTTTATACATTTTGGAATAAGGCTGTACCATAAGAAAATGTGGAAAAGGGGAAGGGTTCTGAATACTTCCCGAATGCATTGTATGTGAAAATTGTGCATTTCTACATTTTGTAGTAAAAAAATATAGTAAAATAAGAGTATCCAATTAGTAGACAATGCCTACTCATAATTGGTTCAAATCATATTTTCACAGATGTTGATGGGGTGGTGTTGAATATGAAGTGAATTTGTTTTTTTGACATTTTCCTTTAAAGGTGCACTATGCATTAATCGCTCCACCTTTTCCTGGTTGCTAAAATGTTAATAGTTCACTTAATGTGACAAAACAAGCACGTATAGTGTAGAGTCATTGTACCATCTAAACCGCTGTGAAATATATTTTCCATAACCCCCCAAAAATGATTTTCATCCGTTTGAAGCTGGTGTACAAAACAAAGTAAAATAATCAAAAACCAAACTTAAGAACGGGAAGCATAGAAAAAGTGCACATAGAACACTACCACTTTCAATGAGAATGACAGATCTATAAAACTCACATTTCTAGTCAGGTTGCCCAAAAAGTGACACAGTCATTTTAAGTTGTAATTACATTATTGGTTTAAGTCATTACACTATTGATAAAAAAACATTTGCCCACTTTATAATGTAATAATTAATGCATAATGTAATAATGAGCCAAAACTATTACTTTGTGTTCAGCATATTTATTAAATTATCAGCATGTATTACCTTATAAATGCAAACGTTATAAAATTAGTAGGAGCCCATTACATTATTGGCAGTTATTAAATTATCAGTTGCTACAGGGTTTAAGAATTTTCAATTTTAAAGTATCAAAGCATATACTCAAGAGTCGGAGGTTAATTTAAAAAGAAAACTCGTCTGCTTACCTCATTCATAGATGCGAACTACTTTAGTGCCCATTGATGATAGGTGAAGTTTTACTGCAATATGCATCTTTTTGGGCGACCCCATAAAATGTACACAGAAATGTGCGTTATAGTTGTCAGTCTTATTGAATGCAAGTCTAAGACGCGGTAGATCTGTTCTATGTGCGCTATTTCTATGCTTCCCGTTTTTCCCTTTTGTACACCAGCTTCAAACAGCTGAAAATACAATATTTTTGGTTATGGAAAACAGATTTCACAGCGGTTTTAGGTGGTACAATGACTAAAACGATACGTGCTTGTTTTGTCAACAACCAGGAAATGGTTGAGCGATTTCTGCATAGTACACCTCCACGAGTCCCAACTCTTGATCTAGTCTAAACAATAACACGCACTGTTACTGCGGTACTGTTTTGGAACGTATCGTTACTATCAGATACATTACTACACACATTTATAGGGTTAGTCTTCCCACACGGCTATATCTCCACGTTACAGCGCTTGTTTACGGAAGACGTCGCCACCTGTGCTAATTAGACATCTAGCGGGTACGCTAACAGGAGAGGAAGTGTAGTTGGTCCACTGGAGGCAAGCGTTGACTGGATTTGTGGAAAACTGTTACAGTAAGTAGCTCTCTTTTTTTTTAAAGTGTATTTATCTCTGACATTAAAGACAAGGGGTATACCCGAATGATTCGAAAACCTTTTCGAAAGCGATGGTTATTGACGTTTTTAAAAACGTTAAAACACAGCGTCGGAATTGTAGTTTACACGGGCGCCAAATGTGGGCGAATGTAATGTGGCTGAAGGGTTTTCAAGAGCTAGTCTGCGCTCAGCTCCTTGTTGGAGTTGAGGTAACGTTACTTGGCAACCAGTCCCACTACTCGTAATCATAGATTCCTGGAAGTTGTATCTAGTCTTGCAATCGTAGAATGGCACTTAATATTACAACGACATAAGAAAATTGGCACCAGATCATATGCATAGCTGGCCAGTTGTGTTTTGTGCATGATGACGCCTATAATATCCTTGAATTTGATATATGCTTTGTTGCAATCTCTTGATGTGATACAGAACGGACAGTGAGTTGCTTATCTTACTAGATCAGGCAAACTACGTCAAGCAAAGGGCCTGTGAATTCTACTGCCTCGATACATTCGTCAATCGGCTGGCTTGTATGCTACACTGTTGCTAGCTAGCAAGTTGACGCAGCTTCTATTTAAAAAGGCGCAACACCTCCAGTTTCACAATTATGTAATAGCTGCCTGGTAAGCAGTATGCGACAGATGACGACTGTCTAGTCTCCTACCGTCATCGTAGAAACATATTAGAAATGGAATACGTCGAATGTGACAAGTTTAATACCTTCATTTTGACCTCGGATGGTTTCCAGAACGGTCTCAGTTCCTTGATTAGTCTCAATGCACCAGATCTGTAATCGTTCTCGTCTAATGTGACATCTATTTTGGGTACAGCGGGCGCCTCGTCGGGTACGTGAATGTAGTTGGCCATAATGAAAGGTTCCGTCTAAATTGACAAGTAGTTCACTGTAGGCGGCTGCAAATGCGTTTGTATGAACTCTTGCTTGGCTGCGGAGGTTAAAAATCTACTCGCTTCTAGTGCGGCAACTCCTCTCAGAAAATCCCACCCATAAAAATGACCGATTTGCAGTGCATACTGGGAAATTCGTGACTCACCAATCGCCATCAATCTTCTTATGATGGTCTAAAATGTCAGCCATTTTAGTAAGGGAGTAAATCCACCATGGTTCGCCAGTGCTGTGATAAGATATTGTGTAAAACAATCAATTTGAACCGTATATGCACTGCATGTTTGTTAGAGGAATGCCAGACAGTTTTAGACGAATGATTCCATAATGTGTTTGAATTAACTGCCAATATGCCAGCATTCCATTTAAACAATGCAGTCAATCCACAGCCATACACTGGCTGAAATTACATTTTAGTCATTTGGCAGACACTCTTATCCAGAGCGACTTACAGTAGTGAGTGTATACATTTACTACTGTTTTCCGTACCGGTCTCCAGTGGGAATCGAACACTGCAAGCGCCATGCTCTACCAACTGAGCTAAATCAGTTGATGATAGGACTTAGACAAATTGTAAGCAGGAAAGTTGTAAAGCAGGAAATGCATCACCTTTGCCTCTACTGCCATTCATTATGGCAGCCCTGGCACCTCTCTGATTCAGAGGGGTTGGGTTAAATGCCCTGAATGACAGGTTGCCACTGGTTGGTGGTAATCCCTCGGATCATATGATCGTATGTCAGAGCATTTGACTTTATAATGTACTAGCTGTGTTTTCGCCACCTTGGTTTTGCGCCCCCTCAGGCTCGTGCGGTGGAGGAGATCTTTGTGGGCTATACTCAGGGTATTAAGTTGGTGATCTGTTGATATCCTTCTAGTGGTGTGGGGGCTGTGCTTTGGCAAACTGGGTGGGGTTATATCCTGCCTGGTTGGCCCTGATCGGGGTATCGTCGGACGGGGTCACAGTGTCCCCCAACCTCCCCCGTCTCAGCCTCTAGTATCTATGCTGCAATAGTCTATGTGCCTGGGGGCTAGGGTCAGTCTGTTATATCTGGTGTAATTCTCCTGTCTTGTCTGGTGTCCTGCGTGAATGCTCCCTCTAATCATCTCTCTCTCTCCCTCCCCTCTCGGAGGACCTGAGCCCTAGGACCATGCCTCAGGACTACCTGGCCTGATGACTTCTGGCTGTCCACAGTCCACCTGGTTGTGCTGCTGATCCAGTTTCTATTGTTCTGCCTGCGGCTATGGAACCCTGGCCTGTTCACCACTTATTACCTTGTCCCAGACCTGCTGTTTTTGACTCTCCTTCTCCCTCTCTCTCTTTCTCTCTCTCTCTACTGCACCTGCTGTCTCGACCTCTGAATGCTCTGCTATGAAAAGCCAACTGACATTTACTCCTGAGGTACTGACCTGTTGCACCCTCTACAACCACTGTGATTATTATTTGACCCTGCTGGTCATCTATGAACATTTGAACATCTTGAAGAACAATCTGGCCTTAATGGCCATTTACTCATATAATCTCAACACGGTTCAGCCAGAAGAGGACTGGCCACCCCTCAGAGCCTGGTTAATCTCTAGGTTTCCTAGGCTCCAGCCTTTCTAGGGAGTTTTTCCTAGCCACCGTGCATCTACATCTGCATTGCTTGCTGTTTTGGATTTTAGGCTGGGTTTCTGTATAAGCACTTTGTGACATCTGCTGATGTAAAAAGGACTTTATAAATACGTTTGATTTGTTTGCCAGAACCTTCTCAGCCTGATGTTATTTACAACATCTTAAAGCTCTAAAAGCTTTCATTGCACAAATTGCACCACTCACACCTATGACAAATGTCATAGGTTTAATAAAAGATGTCAGTTCCGTCAGTAATAATATTAAATGTAGCACATTATAATAAGAGCATTCATGATATAGATAAATACAGACAGTAGTGACCAATCATTTGGAGTCTAATATAATTAACATAATTAATCAAATTGTATCACCAGAAAAATAAAAAATAAACATAAAAAAGTAGTTGACAAATTGTAAAATTATAGCTAGATAATTTCCTTTTACCATCAATGTCATGATCTTGACCATGAAATTAGAACACGGACAAATATTTTTTCAACGAAACTATCTTTATTTTTATTTTTTTAAATACTATTTTATTGACAAAAAATAGTCAAATTATAAAAGTTGGGCAAGAACACATACAAAAACCACCGTACATAAAAATCTTAATAAATAAAATAAAAAGATGACAGACCACATTACTTCAGACGTCAAATATTACATTATAATATTATTCTAAAGTACAGACACTTTTTCTGTTACTATGTAATCTGAGGGAATTTAATTTTAAAAAAAAGTCAAATTAATGTCAAACGTTTATTTTTTTGTGCATTTTAGCTAACACTAACCCTAATACAAACCTATGAATAGCTGAGCCGACAATGTGAAAAATCTGTCGCTGTGCCCTTGGACACCATACTACTATGGCTGACGCTGTTTAAAAACAACACATTTCACTGCGCCTATCCCGTGTGTGTGACAATAAAACGTGTGTTTTTTTAAAAATCCCCATATTCCTGCTACGTTAATTCTCATAACCTGGTACGAAAGTCAGGGACTTTTATTTTGAAACGTCGTCGGCGTTCATGACACCGGAAGTAGACTCTCACGTTGCGGAAGGAAGCACAAAACAGCGGCAGCACACATGTTGAAGCAAAAGCATCATACAACGACGAAAATGGAATTACATTTGAAAAACAAGAAAACAAGCTCACAAGACTTGCTCGCGTGTGGCAACGGAGGAGGTTTGATCCATTTTTCCGAAACTGCTTTATCAACGGATTTAATTGAGTTGTTTAGCTTGTTAGCTGTCCTAGCTACATGCACAAACTCTTAACAACATTATGTTCCAGTGGAGGCTGCTGAGGGGAGGATGGATCATGATAATGTTGGAATGGAAAAACCATGTGTTTGATACCATTCACTCCATTCTGGCCATTATTATGAGCCGACCTCCCCTCAGCAGCCTCCACTGTTAGCATGAACACATTAGTGTGGTCAGATGTAACATTTCGGTGTCCTTGTACATAGGTCTTCATGACAAGCTTCTCCTCAAGTCGAAGGGGCCCAAGGCTGGCAGTTCTTTTCAGACCGAGAGGGTCCCAAGAAGTAGTGGTGAGTTAAACATTTCTGATTTCTGGCGTTTGTTTGTCTATTGGCTAGAATCTACAAATAGCCACATCTCCGCCAGGATGCGCTGTTATTCTGTTTCTGGTCACTGCCTCTATGGAGATTCTAGCCCATGTTAATATGTGCATTGCTTGCTAAATATGTTCAGCAGATTGCTACATGTGTAGTTACATACATACATACATACATACATACATACATACAACTGTGTGTTGTGTTTCAGTTCTGGACAGACTGCAGAACTTCCTGCCCCAGATGGCCCAGGCCAATGAGAAGCTCAAGTTGCAGATTGAGCAGGCACCTGAGGGCCACTATGACATAGAGAGGGTGGAGGAGTCTGGAAGGGTCATAGAGATGGTGAGTGTGGCTGTCTTTTTATAGCGAGGGGAAGTGTGAAGTCGGAACACATACGAGCAGACCTATCTTATTGTGTAAACCGAACAGCCGCTAGTGGTCTGTCTTTTGACGGTCCCACTCCAAAAGAGGTAAACAGCGACCACTAGCGGCTGTTCTGAGCAGAGAAAGGGCTCTTCTAGTTTTCATCAGCTCAATTAGTTTTCGTCAGCTCAATTCAACTGAGACTCTACAATATGACATTGCCACAATCAACAGGTTGAACCGCAGGTACTAATCAAAAATCAAATCAAATTGATTTATAAAGCCTTTCTTACATCAGCTGATATTGCAAAGTTCTGCACAGAAACCCAGCCTAAAACCCCAAACAGCAAGCAATGCAGGTGTAGAAGCACGGTGGCTAGGAAAAACTCCCTAGAAAGGCCAGAACCTAGGAAGAAACCTAGAGAGGAACCAGGCTATGAGGGGTGGCCAGTCCTCTTCTGGCTGTGCCGGGTGGATATTATAACAGAACATGGCCAAGATGTTCAAATGTTCATAGATGACCAGCAGGGTCAAATAATAATAATCACAGTGGATGTCGAGGGTGCAACAGGTCAGCACCTCAGGAGTAAATGTCAGTTGGCTTTTCATAGCCGATCATTCAGAGTATCTCTACCGCTCCTGCTGTCTCTAGAG
The DNA here is from genome assembly GCF_901001165.1 of Salmo trutta. Lineage (NCBI taxonomy): Eukaryota > Metazoa > Chordata > Actinopteri > Salmoniformes > Salmonidae > Salmo > Salmo trutta. The sequence continues at coordinate 16,637,793 of NC_042996.1, read as the reverse complement.
AGTTGAAAACAGATGAGTGTGCAACAAGACAATGTGCTTGTGCACGGCTGGGTTTTTTGTAATTCTGCTGCAACATTATAGCTCCCGGGGCAACATCCTGCAGCATCGCCTGCATTGTGGGAGGCTCTATTGTCAACCAATCATTAGGCTGTTTTTGTTTGACCCACGTGAACGTGACCAAAGACGTGACTGAAACAGGAACCAACTTTGCTGCAGTTAATGTATACAGTGGATATGTACAAATGAATGTGATATGAGTCTCTCTCACCAATTGATTGTACAATGTACGCATATATTTTCAGTTTGTGAGTGTGATGTTTATTTTGACATAATAAGGAAACTTATAGAAACTGTGGGAACACTGCCATGTTGCACTGACCCACATCAGTGTCCGACTTTCGGCCTGGCATTCAAATGAGCTCATTATGTTGATCGGATAAAAATGGTGTTATGTCGTTGATGATGACATTGATTCCCTTGTCTCTCTATCAGGATGTGTCGCTGGTGGAGCTCAGTAGTTCAGACAGCGACTCGGACAGAGAGTCTTCACAGGACAATGACGCCAACTCAGACTCTGAGGAGGAGATCGAGCTCACAGAGGAGAACCTCAAACTGCCTGGCAACAGCCAGAGGCAGAAAAAGAAGGTTAATATCCAAGTCCTGGAGAAACAAGAGGATTAGGCTGTCATAGGCCTCTAAAGAGACTACTGGGACAGTTGCAGTGTAGAATATTGACATGCGTTGGTAATACTAATCAACTGACGTGGGATCAGTTCTCCTTCTCCAAGCCTTTTTCATAACCATTGAGTGAAAGAATAAGAACTGACCGTGGGTCAGTGAGGACATGGTCCTGGAGGGCTAATGGATTAAGTGTTTCAGTGGATGGAGACCTGCTGCAGTGAGGGATAAAGGGGACATGGGTGTCTACATAGGGGGGTGTCTGTACTATAAGGGCCAAATATCATGTGTCAACAAGCGTTTCAGTGGTATTTGAGCCATAATGAGATGGGGACTAAACACTGAGTGCATTCTCAAGATTGTTAAGTAAGAATATGCCTTATATAATTTCCTGTTTATCTGATGACCCTAGGATACTTGTAAGGTTAAAGTTCATAGTGGCTTGATGGTATATAGATGGCAGAGAAAGAAGACATTTAGCCTATCTGTATTCAATCCATTTTCAATAGATCATATTGTTTGTGTACATTTTAAGTATTTAAGCAGAACTGTTTGACTGAATTTCTCATCTTCAATACCAAATGTTTTATTATATCTGTCTGCTTTGTGTTATGAATCGGCTTAGTCCCAGCATTATGTTATGGTTGGTCACAAGGTTTGTGAGCTATGAAGTTTTTCCCAGATTTTTTTTTTTCCTGAAACAAAAAGTACCAAAACCGTATACTGTATTTTATAATAAAATGTTATGAAATCCTAGATTGTTGTGAATGACACAGCATACACCAAAACACTCATGGTTAAAAGGAAAAATGGAAGTATAGACCATGACAACGGAAAGAAATCAAGGAGGAGTTTATTCACCATTGTACAACATTTATGTTGGAAGACAAACAATACTGTATGTATCGGGGCTGGTTTCTGCACAAGGTTTGGGGGAGAAGTCTCCCACATCTCCATAGACACCAGATTTCCCTGCAGTTTTCAAAATGCTCATTAAAATGACACATACTATGATCATCTTGAACATATAGGTTCTTAGTGTTAGCCGTTGTATTCGTATATCAACAGTAGTCTAAGGTCGTTTATTTAATACCTTGTTTAAATGTATATATTATTTACTAAACTTAAAGGGGCAATCTGCAGTTTGTTCATTTACTGTTGGACTTATACATTGATATGTACCCATTGATTCTTGAATATACCTTAGAAATGCTTAATAAGCTTAGTTCATCTGTCTAACCCCAAATATAAGTTTGTTTTACTTTTTTTTTATTGCAAACAAAGTAAACTATATAGCCTCAACATGGTTAAAACTATAATGTTGATGTCATGGATGGTCAGTCCTTGCAGCCATAGCTCTGTCTATGAATTTGAGAGTAGTTAGATTTCTCTAGCCCCATCTTTCAGTTTTTCACCAAAACGGGCAGGTAGGTTGGTGTGCTTTAAGAATGCATTATCTAGTGTTGTAACCTACAGTGCTCCTTTTCTGACAGAAATACAATGTCAAAAATATATCCAATTATTCAGTGTTTTTCTTTTGTTATAAAATATTTACAAATTACAATTTAACTAAAGGACTTGTGGATATCTTCAGTAGAAGTGTGGCACCTAACATTGCTGTGCAGAAATGACATACAAGTCTGAACCTGCATGCTTGAGCTAAAATGAAATGTCGCGTAAAATGTGTGACTGTGACAGAGCAGGAGGCGATTGCCTGGAGCGCTCTCTGCTTTTGAAAAGCAAAATGTTCTTTCATGATGAGTGGAGGAACCAAAAACTTAAAAGTAAAGGGGGGTTGATCCAGTCAAATCCACCTTGGCTCTAGAATACTGAAATCCACCTCTGCGTTTGATATGTGCGTTTTCCCTTTTGTAACTGTGGGGCAAACCGCCTGTGTCCGTAATGCAAGTTCCCGAACAGAATGCTCAAAACTGTAGGCACCTTGAGACGAGGTTGTGGCAGAGGGTAGGCTGCACATCAAAGGTCTCCTCTCTCACACACCTGCTGTTAGCAAAGCCAGCTGGACTCCTGATTGAGACTGACTGGAGAGTCGTGATCAGGTGGATTGATTGATCAGTCGTCGTTACAGTTTATTAGGAGGGAGGGGCTGCCTTAGTACTCCACAGTCACTGCTTTGGTCCTGAGGTATTCGTTAAGAGCATCCTCTCCTGCCGACAGAACAGAAGCACAGTTAAACGGTCAAACTCAAATCAAGCATGTTGTGCTCACAAGGCTATTCAAAGCTCCTTGTTCTTTGAACTATGGACTATGTTTCAAGAAAAAGAAAGGTAGGTAATGGAAAAGAAATGGAAATGTATTGATGACAGAACACCAACAAAAATCAGCATATGATATGATCCACATTCCAATATGAGTGTCCAACATGAAACCCCTTGCCTAAATGATTACATGATTAACCCCAGACTCACCAAGGTCTTTGCCGAAGCCGGACTGTTTGAAACCGCCGAACGGCGAGGCCACGTCGGTCTTGTTGTAAGTATTGACGAACACAGTCCCGGCGTCCAGCCTCTCACTCACGTACATGGCCTTGTTGATGTCACGCGTGAACACGCCGGACGCCAGGCCGAACTCGGTGTCGTTGGCTCTGTTTAGCACGCCATCTATGTCACTGAAGGTGAGAAAAAAGACATTGGTCAGGGTTGGGAACCACAAAGAGCTCTATTACTTGGGTCTGTGATGAAGAAAGGTTGTCTCTCTAAAGACCGAGGAGACGTACCCGTCTTTGAACTTGGACACCACCATGATGGGACCAAAGGACTCCTCTTTGGCGATGAACATGTGATCCTCCACGTCTGTGAACAGTGTGGGCTCCATGAAGAACCCTGGAGGGAAACCACATCACAGTGTAGTTAGCGATGATGATGAAGGTGGTGGGCTGAAACATTGCATTACAGTGGCCTCCAATTGTGTTGTACTGTCAGTATTCACTAACCAGTCTTATGTTACTAACTATTCAGCTATTGCGGTACATATACTATTTTATCCTACATATATACTACATATTATATCCACATACTGTCCACAATCCCATCATATACAGTTGAAGTCGGAAGTTTACATACACCTTAGCCAAATACATTTAAACTCAGTTTTTCACAATTCCTGACATTTAATCCTAGTAAAGATAACCTGTCTTAGGTCAGTTAGGATCACCACTTTATTTTAAGAATGTGAAATTAATAATAGTAGAGAGAATGATTTATGTCAGCTTTTATTTCTTTCATCACATTCCCAGTGGGTCAGACGTTTTTATACACTCAATTACGTGGGCTATACTCGGCCTTGTCCCGGGATGGTATGTTGGTGGTTGGAGATATCCCTCCAGTGGTGTGGAGGATGTGCTTTGGCAAAGTGGGCGGGGTTATATCCTACCTGTTTGACCCTGTCCGGGGGTTTCATCGGATGGGGCCACAGTGTCTCCTGACCCCTCCTGTCTCAGCCTCCTGTATTTATGCTGCAGTAGTTTATGTGTCGGGGGGCTAGGATCAGTCTGTCACATCTGGAGTATTTCTCTTGTCTTTTCCGGTATCCTGTGTGAATTTAAATATTCTCTCTCTAATTCTCTCTTTCTTTCTTTCTCTCTCTCGGAGGACCTGAGCCCTAGGACCATGCCTCAGGACTACCTGGCTTGATGACTCCTTGCTGTCCCCAGTTCACCTGGCCGTGCTGTTGCTCCAGTTCCAACTGTTCTGCCTGCAGCTATGGAACCCTGACCTGTTCACCGGACGTGCTACCTGTCCCAGACCTGTTGTCCCAGACCTGCTGGAACCCTGACCTATTCACCGGACATGCTACCTGTCCCAGACCTGCTGTTTTCAACTCTCTAGAGACAGCAGGAGCGGTAGAGATACTCTCAAAGATCGGCTATGAAAAAGCCAACTGACACTTACTCTTGTGTTACTGACTTGTTGCACCCTCGACAACTACTATGATTATTATTATTTGACAATGCTGGTCTTTTATGAACATTTGAACATCTAGGCCATGTGATGTTATAATCTCCACCCGGCACAGCCAGAAGAGGACTGGCCACCCCTCATAGCCTGGTTCCTCTCTAGGTTTCTTCCTAGGTTTTGGCCTTTCTAAGGAGTTTTTCCTAGCCACCGTGCTTCTACACCTGCATTGCTTGCTGTTTGGGGTTTTAGACTGGGTTTCTGTACAGCACTTTGTGATATCAGCTGATGTAAGAAGGGCTATATAAATACATTTGATTTGATTTGAATTAGTATTTGGTAGCATTGCCTTTAAATTGTTTAACTTTGGTCAAACGTTTCGGGTAGCCTTCCACAAGCTTCCCACAATAAGTTGGGTGAATTTGGGCCATTCCTCCTGACAGAACTGGTGTAACTGAGTCAGGTTTGTAGTTCTCCTTGCTCGCACACGCTTTTCAGTTCTGCCCACAAATTTTCTATAGGTTTGAGGTCAAGGCTTTGTGATGGCCACTCCAATACATTGACTTTGTTGTCCTTAAGCCATTTTGCCACAACCTTGGAAGTATGCTTGGGGTCATTGTCCATTTGGAAGACCCATTTTCGACCAAGCTTTAACTTCCTGACTGATGTCTTGAGATGTTTCTTCAACATATCCACATAATTTTCCATATTCATGATGCCATCTATTTTGTGAAGTGCACCAGTCCCTCCTGCAGCAAAGCACCCCCACAACATGATGCTGCCACCCCCGTGCTTCGCGGTTGGGATGGTGTTTTTCGGCTTGCAAGCCTCCCCCTTTTTCCTCCAAACATAACGATGGTCATTATGGCCAAACAGTTCTATTTTTGTTTCATCATACCAGAGGACATTTCTCCAAAAAGTACGATCTTTGTCCCCATGTGCAGTTGCAAACCGTAGTCTGGCTTTTTTATGGCGGTTTTGGAGCAGTGGCTTCTTCCTTGCTGAGCGGCCTTTCAGGTTATGTCGATATAGGACTCGTTTTAATGTGGATATAGATACCTTCAGCATCTTCACAAGGTCCTTTGCTGTTGTTCTGGGATTGATTTGCACTTTTCGCACCAAAGTACGTTCATCTCTAGGAGACAGAACGCGTCTCCTTCCTGAGCGGTATGATGGCTGTGTGGTCCCATGGTGTTTATACTTGCATACTATTGTTTGTACAGATGAACGTGGTACCTCCAGCCATGTTGAAATTGCTCCCAAGGATGAACCAGACTTGTGGAGCTCTACAATTTTTTTTCTGAGGTCTTGGCTGATTTCTTTTGATTTTCCCATGATGTCAAGCAAAGAGGCACTGAGTTTAAAGGTAGGCCTTGAAATACATCCACAGGTACACCTCCAATTGACTCAAATTATGTCAATTAGCCTATCAGAAGCTTCTAAAGCCATGACATCATTTTATGGAATTTTCCAAGCTGTTTAAAGGCACAGTCAACTTAGTGTATGTAAACTTCTGACCCACTGGAATTGTGATACAGTGGATTATAAGTGAAATAATCTGTCTGTAAACAATTGTTGCAAAAATTACTTGTGTCATGCACAAAGTAGATGTCCTAACCGACTTGGCAAAACTATAGTTTGTTAACAAGAAATTTGTGGAGTGGTTGAAAAATGAGTTTTAATGACTCCAACCTAAGTGTAGGTAAACCTCCGACTTCAACTGTATATATATATATATATATATATATATATATATATATATATATATACACACACACACACTCCGGACTGTGACAATGCTAATATTTCTATATTTCTTAATTCCATTCTTTTATTTATAGATTTGTGTTTATTGTTAGATATTACTGCACTGTTGTAGCTAGGAACACAAGCATTTCGCACCCACAATAACATCTGCTAAATACTGTGTACTGTGTATGCAACTTAAACAACTTGATTTGATTTTAACACAGGTTATTCTACTATAGCTACTTTGGTATGAGTGCATACTGTGATACTAAGATACTATAGTATTGAAAAGACACTGCTTCAAAAGTGTTTACCTGGCCTGTCCACCTGCTTGCCCCCGTACACCAGCGTGGCACCCTCCTTCATGCCCACCTCACAGTACTCCACCAGCTTGTCCATGTGGGCCTTGTGGTTCTGGGGCCCGTGGTCCGTGGAGCGGTGCAGAGGATCACCCACCTTCATCTTCTTTATCTCCTCCACCTGATGGGGGAAGAGGAGGGGAGACGGAGGAAGAGGAGGAATGCAAAGGCTATGACGAGGAAAAGGATCTTGAGAGACCCTTGAGCTATGCCACACGGAGACTCAGTTGTTGCGGGGTGGAGGAAACGGAGGAAGGGGAGGAAGAGGAAAAGTGTATTGTGGACTGTTGTGGGAGGGTTCAGGATGCTCACCACTCTCCTGATGTACTCGTCATGTATGGACTCCTCCACGAACAGGCGTCCAGCAGCGATGCAGTTCTCTCCTTTGTTGAAGAACACAGAACTCATACCCTGCAGAAAGGGAGATGGAGGGGAAGGGAATATGATGAAAATAAGAGCAGGTCAGATGAAGAAATTCGAAGACACAGGTATGAAGTCTCTCCTCTTTTCCTTCTTTCCCTCCCTCTCTCACCATGCGCACAGCCTTGTCCATGTCACAGTCGCTGAAGATGATGAGTGGAGACTTCCCTCCTAGCTCCAGAGAAACCTTCTTCAGGTTACTCAGCGCACAGCTGCAACAGGAAATGACACATGAGCATGAGCAGGAAGTAGCTCAATATCAGCCAATCAGGAATAAGTTGGGTCCCAGCCCCCTACTGTACCTTTTCATGATCTGTTTGCCGATAGGGGTGGAGCCTGTGAAGCCCAGTTTACGGATGTCCGGGTGGTCAGACATGCGCTGTCCCACCATCCCACCTATTAGAGAGATGGGGGATAGGGAGGTAGAGAGAGAGAGAAAGGGGTGAGAGGGCGGCAGGGGGAGAAAGGGTAGTAGAGATGGGGGGGAGAGGGTGGTAGATGGAGTGAGAGAAACAGAAAAATAAAGATTAGAATCAAAAACCTTATCTAATAAGTCACCCACATATCTCCTGGAGGACCTCTCCCTTCCCACAAGCGCTTGCTCCCTTGTGTCCTGTTACCTGAGCCCGGTACGATGTTGATGACTCCCTTGGGAATGCCAGCCTTCACAGTCAGCTCAGCAAACTTCAGGGCTGACAGAGGAGTAACCTTTTTGGACGAGAGCAGAAAGTGAGTGAAACACGTTCCTTGATGTGGACACGGGGAAACTCTTCAAGTGAATCAAATGTTCAGCAATGTGCAGTGCTAGAGATGCTATTTTAACGCGTCGGCCTGCAGAGAAGGGTTACGTTAGGTAGAGTTGTGTGACTGCCGTGTTACATAAGTTGTTCACCTGCTGGTATAAAATCTATGACTGAATCTGTTGTAACGTATGCAGGTGTATGTGTTCTCACCTGTGCAGGTTTCAGAACCAGTGTGTTTCCAGCAGCGAGGCAAGCGGCACTCTTCCATGCCAGCATCATGAGTGGGTAGTTCCAGGGAATGACGATGGCACACACACTGGCACCCAGGAAACACACAACACTCACCATGAGTGGGTGCCTCAGGTCAGCCAAACAACCAATGCTCAAACTAAAACCACTACTCATGAATCATGTTCATATCTAAATCCATATTGATATTCCCTGGTAGAGTTGTATGTGAACTCTGACCCCTTACCCCAGAGGTTCCTTCTTGGTGAAGGTCAGATTGCGATTGGGCCTGGCCTGGTTGATGGGTATCGTCTTGCCCTGTAGGAGACATGATATAATAGATATGATAAGATATGCATAGACTACTAGATCACTGAAAAAGATCTAGATAACTAGGTCAGGATTTGGCAAACGGAAATGTGAATGAAAAAGAAGTGGAGCCAGTTTCATCATACAAAACCCTCCAAACATCTTTATAAAACCCTCCAAACAAAAAAAGAAATGTCCTCTCACTGTCAACTGAGTTAATTTTCAGCAAACTTAACATGTGTAAATATTTGTATGAACATAAGATTCAACAACTGAGACATAAACTGAACAAGTTCCACAGACATGTGACTAACAGAAATTTTATAATGTGTCCCTGAACAAAGGGGGGGGGGGGGGTCAAAATCAAAAGTAACATTCAGTATCTGGTGTGACCACCAGCTACATTAAGTACTGCAGTGCATCTCCTCCTCATGGACTGCACCAAATTTACCAGCTCTTGCTGTGAGATGTTACCCCACTCTTCCACCAAGGCACCTGCAAGTTCCCAGACATTTCTGGGGGGAATGGCCTTAGCCCTCCCTCTCCGATCCAACAGGTCCCAGACTTGCTCAATGGGATTGAGATCCGGGCTCTTTGCTGGCCATGGCAAAACACTGACATTCCTGTCTTGCAGGAAATCATGCACAGAACGAGCAGTATGGTTGGTGGCATTGTCATGCTGGAGGGTCATGTCAGGATGAGCCTGCAGGAAGGGTACCACATGAGGGAGAAGGATGTCTTCCCTGCAATGCACAGCATTGAGATTGCCTGCAATGACAACAAGCTCAGTCCGATGATGCTGTGACACACTGTCCCAGACCATGACGGACCCTCCACCTCCAAATTGATCCCGCTCCAGAGTACAAGCCTTGGTGTAACGCTCATTCCTTCAATGATAAACGCGAATCCGACCATCACCCCTGGTGAGACAAAACTGTGACTCGTCAGTGAAGAGGACTTTTTGCCAGTCCTGTCTGGTCCAGCAACGGTGGGTTTGTGCCCATAGGCAACGTTGTTGCCGGTGATGTCTGGTGAGGACCTGCCTTACAACAGGCCTACAAGCCCTCAGTCCAGCCTCTCTCAGCCTATTGCAGACAGTCTGAGCACTGATGGAGGGATTGTGTGTTCCTGGTGTAACTCGGGCAGTTGTTGTCACCATCCTGTACCTGTCCCGCAGGTGTGATGTTCGGATGTACCGATCCTGTGCAGGTGTTGTTACACGTGGTCTGCCACAGCGAGGACGATCAGCTGTCCGTCCTGTCTCCCTGTAGCGCTGTCTTAGGTGTCTCACAGTACGGACATTGCAATTTCTTGCCCTGGCCACATCTGCAGTCCTCATGACTCCTTGCAGCATGCCTAAGGCATGTTCACGCAGATGAGCAGGGACACTGGGCATCTTTCTTTTGGTGTTTTTCAGAGTCAGTAGAAAGGCCTCTTTAGTGTCCTAAGTTTTCATAACTGTGACCTTAATTGCCTACCATCTGTAAGCTGTTAGTGTCTTAACGACCGTTCCACAGGTGCATGTTCATTAATTGTTTATGGTTCATTGAACAAGAATGGGACACAGTGTTTAAGTCCTTTACAATGAAGATCTGTGAAGTTATTTTGATTTTTACGAATTATCTCTGAAAGACTGAAAAAGGGACGTTTCTTTTTTTGCTGAGATTATTTCACATATCTGGTCTGTGCAGGTGAAACTGTACCTGGATCTTGTCGCACCAGCCGGCAAAGTAGCGGAAGGTCTGGATGGACATGCCTACGTGGGTCTTCAGGGCCAGGGTATAGACAGCTCCAGAGTCTATGGACTCTATGGTGGCCAACTCCTCCTGGTGCTCCTCCATAAGGTCAGCCAGCCTGGTAGGGAGGGGAGGTCAACAAGAGAGATGGAGGTAGGTTCATGGGTCCACTGGCAGTCTTTGTCCTCAAAATATATTATTGTTGTATAAATGGATATAAATCTGCACTATATAAACAAGTTCCCTGATAGTAACTATACTCCATAATGAGTCGAGGCAGAACTCCACCAGGCCTCTAGGAGGCGCTATAGGCTTGGTGCTCACTTATACAGTAGGGTGCCACGATCTCTAGGGTTCATCCTGCCCCAGGGGCCAACCTGAAAGGCCTCTTTGGCTGCTGCTACCGCCCGGTCCACATCTCCCACTGATGCGTAGGCTACCTTACAGATCACCTAGGGAAAAGGGTTAACATTTAATGAAGTACCAATACAATAATGTCCACAAGTATGTATATCAGTGTGTATGTGAGAGTGTATATCGAAGTCTGATAGATGAGTAATAGTAGGGTGTGTGTGTGTGTGTGTGTTCAGGTGTTTCTGTTTAGCATTACAACTCACAGAGCCATCGGCAGGGTTGACGGTATTGGCGGTCTTGCCGTTCTCGGCGTCCTCAAACTTGCCATTGATGAAACACTGCCAAGGCATCTTCACCGTCATGTTGTTGACGTCTTTGGTTGCCTGGGAACCAAACCGTGACAGTGGCATAACATTACACGTCAAAGACAAATTACAGATCCAACTGTGTCTCATAAACATGTGTATATGTGTGATATAAACACTTGAAAATACAAGTGGAAAGTGAGTGGGAAACAGTATGTTTCTCATCATCATCAATAATAACCCCATCTGTGTTCTATATGACTAGCCTGGTCCCAGATCAGATTGTACTGTATTGCCAACTCCTATGTTCATTAATTGTGGTGCCTTGCCAACTCCTATGATCATTGTTGCACAACTGACCATAGGAGTTGGCAAGACAGCACAAACTGATCTGGGACCAGGCTACTGTATGACAGTTGTTTGTCTGACTCACATAGTCGATGACCATCTCCTCCTCCCGGTCCTCCCCCCTCAGCCTTCTCACAAACATCTGGATGAAGTCCTGGAAGGTGGTGGCCATGTACACATCCTCATTTTGCAGCTGCAACCCTGCACACTTCTGCTTGATCTCCTCCACCAGCCTGGGGAGAGGATGGGGATATAGCAGAGTTTATGAAGGGTCATAGTGAGGTTATGTCCGGTCATAGGAGACTATGTCACTCAGGGGTCAACTAGGGTCACAAAAGTCACCCTGATGATCAAAAGCTGATCACTGTTAATAAAATATAGAACAAAAAAACTCTAGGTCAAGTGAAGGAAATGAAGGGTTAAACCAGGCCAATGCCAGTGAAAGCATACCCTCACCTGACCACGTCCATAGAAGCAGCTCCCGACTTGAAGAAGTCTGTGGTTTCCTCAATGGCAGCAACGTTGCTCAGAATGCCTTTCCAGATGTCCTGGAGCGACAACACACCGAATCAGTGGAGCTAATTGAACAGCTTCTATCTGAATCATGCATGTGCAACATGGCGGTATACTAAGTAACAGATTCTGTTGTAGTAGAGTCAAACTATCACACAAGGCTATGTGGAAGCCTTCAGAGATCCAATGAGAGACGTACTCGTATCTCCTCTGCCATCTTCTTCTCGTCATCAGTCAGCTCCACGCTGGCGGTGTCTCCTGAAGAGAAGTACTTAGCAGCAGAGATCATCTTCCCATCCTCAAACTGCAGGTTCTTCACCATCAGCTGTGGAGGAACCAGAGGAGGGAGAGGGTGAGGCGAGGGAGAAGGAGGAGAGGCAACAAATAGTTAGGGTTAGGCCTGAGCTATGTCTTAATGACTAAACTGGAGAAATCATTCACAAAATGAACATTAGAAGCCATCGGAGGTTGCTAGATACAGTGCTCCATGTTACAGCAAGACACTAGACACTTGGCTGAATCCTTGTTCATTTCCCATTGATCTCATTTTCCGTGACTCACCGCTTTGCTATCTGACCCGTACAGAACCAGGCCGTCCTTGGTGACGACACCAGCTTGGGACGCCCCCTCTATCTCCAGGGCCTGACCGGCTGGCACCGACTCTCCCAGCATGGACGACCCGTACAGAGTCACAGTCTAAGGAGGGAGAGGACACGGGTTCGATTGACATACTGCCAATGAGACAGACAGACAGACAGACAGACAGACAGACAGACAGACAGACAGACAGACAGACACAGACACAGAGTAATACAGAAACAGAACATTGGACACTACGTACAGTTCATACACACACTGTAAATGTAATTGTGTGTGTGTGTGCGAGTGTGTGTTTTAGGGAACGCACCTGACCATCAATGACCGTCCACGCCCCGGGGACTTTGTCGTGGCCGCGGATCCAGTTGTGGATAGCCTCTGCCGGCTGGGCGAGGTTGACCTGGAGGAGAGAAAGAAGATGGTGAGGAAGAAAATCTTCCTTTTCTAGGAATCAGGGGCAGGCCAAACAGTTGGCTGCTTATTATGCAACACTCGGAAGAGGGACCTTAAAAATACCCACCCACTCGCCAGTACTATAGGCTCTAGTAAGTTAACACTCTCCCCACCCCCTCAACCCCCCCCCCCCCCCCCCCCCCCCCCCCCCTTTAGACAACCCCTCATCCCATTATTGGCCCTAGTACATCACCATCTCGCTAAACAGGACTTTTCCAAACTGAGTAATGAACGGACGTATTGTGGAATGAAATGGCCACAAATTGAGCAACATCAAACTGCCCTAAACAGTTTTCAGGAGAAAACACAATCATTTGGGCAAAAAAGTGACAGGACAGGAAATAATTTGAATTGTTATTTCCTAACATGATATTTCACTTAGTTTCCTTCATTCCAGGTGACGCTGTTTCACACCCACATTCAGTATCTCACCTTGGAGTTGGACTTCTTCTGGATACCCTCGTAGCTGGCCTCTTCCTCTGTCTGGGGGACACGTGGGGCCTTCCCATCAGCGATCAGCTGCACTGACTCCACCTGCACCACAGGAATACACCAAGCGATGTCAGTGTGTTACGTGTTACAGCAGTGGGACTGTGATACGTTTTATCCTGACTGTGATCTGACGATGGTGCGTTGCTACGGTTACCATGGCCTTGATGCCCTCTGGAAAGAGGAAGCGATTGTACAGGGAGTCCACCGTGTCGTTGGGTTCCACAGGACACTCTCTCTGGAGCAGGATGGGACCCGTGTCCAGACCATCATCAGCCCAGAAGATGGAGAACCCAGCCTTCTTATCCCCCTGGATCAGAGTCCTGAGGAGGACACAGGACACAGAACCAGGTCAGACACAGAACCCACGTCATGCATAGAACCATGCAGGTGACCATGCAGGTCACTCATGGAATCGGGTCATGCATAAAACCAGGAACTAAACCGTGACAATTTTTTTGGACCAGTATTGACATAGCAAAATACTCCAGCAGCAACAGGATTTGAACACTTAGTTAATAATGCTGCTAGATCGGTGATTAAACTATTAGCTGGAAAAAAAGTAGGCTACGTGAAAAGTGCAATAATGTTAATATAACCGTGTGTGTACAGGTTTTCAGTGAATTTATGTCAATCACGAAGCTCATCAGACACAGATCAGTGTCAAATATTGGCTAAATCCACACAGCTGTTCACACACAGAGACGTACATAGACACGCGCGCACACACACCCGACACGGATAACAGGAACCGAGAATAGATAAGGGTAGGAAAAAGATAACACAAACTGTACTCAGCCAAACACATTACAAACAGTTCATCCCCAAACCAGACCAGTTAGATAGCACCACTCTCACTCCTACTCAGCTCTCCAGCAAGTGTTTAACTATATAGGCAAGGCACACACTAAAGACTGTACACTGGTCACGGTTACGTATTGACAACAGCTGAAATGACCACATGTTCCTCTGCACTTGACCGTCTCCATAGGGTCATAGTGTCTACGGCAGTGATCCTGTGTTGGCCTATTTCAAGAGTCAAGCACACTTGTTATTCTGTCTGTCTTCTCTGGTGGTCAGTTTAGGCCTGGCTCACCCACACACCCCTTAACAGGCTAACCCTTGACCTATCAACTTCGTGGTCAAGTTTCTTCACTTCACTTCACTTCACAGACAGACAGACAGACAGACAGACAGACAGACAGACAGACAGACAGACAGACAGACAGACAGACAGACAGACAGACAGACAGACAGACACCCCCATACCCCACCACACACGCCTATAAACCTTAATCCTCTCACTATCCTAAAACCCTTTCTTTCTCCTCTCCCTCCCTCACCAGTTGATGGCGGAGGCCCCGCGGTGCAGGGGCAGGATGGAGGGGTGGTAGATGATGGATCCGTGGGCCGGGTGGTCGATCACGTTCATGGGGATGAACTGGGAGCAAAAGGGCATGACGTTGAGCTCAGCCCCCACCGCCTTGTAGGCCTCCACTACTTCCGGGATGGGCTTCCCTTTGACACGCCACCGCGGGAACTTAAAGACCGGCGTCCCGTCCTTCTCTGCCACTACCGCTGGTGGGGGGTGGGGGTAGTAACAGAGATTTGATGACTTTGACAAATATTGTATTCTTTATCTATCTTGTAAATTGGTAGGTAATCATAAAGATAGTCAGGAAGACAGGAATGATAGAACATTACAACATCTCTATATTTTCTCTGTTAGTTTAGACTAGTTTTTCCGTTTGTACAGTGTACAGTGAGTGTGTATCTCAGTTGATCTGTGTGACCGTTATCTGTTTGATCTGGGTGTGTGTTGGGGTTGATTCTGAATTGCTCTTTAATTTAAATTAAATTCTTGAATTTGAATTGGCCACACCCCCACATGAAGCAGAATTTGAATAGAATTTGAATGAAAGGAAGTAGAATTTAATTAAATTCAATTGGATTATTTATTCTACACATCACCATAGTAATGTTTATTTTGATATCATGTACGGTTACCACTACCATGTAGCATAAGGTTGAAACATTCTCCTAAAACAATTTAAAATAATTAATGGTCTGGATATATTCAAAGACATTGTTGTGGGTTGTCTATAATAATTCATCATTTTCTTAGTGTTTTTAAATATCAGATCACTGCAGTATGGAAGGGAACTGTCACAGCTGTCGTGGAAGAGAGAATGGGACCAAGGCGCAGCGGGTTGCGTGCTCAACATATTTATTTATAATAATGAGAACACCACGGAAAAACAATAAACAAACTAACGACAGGAACAGAGAAGCAGGCTCAACAAAAGCAGTGCTCACAAACAACTACCCACAAGTGACAAACAAAAACACACACCTATTTATAGGACTCCCAATCAGAGGCAACTAGAAACACCTGCCTCCAATTGAGAGTCCAGCACCCAACCTACACATAGAAAACTACCCTAGAACATACACAACACAAACCCTCTGCCACGTCCTGACCAAAACTAATACAATTACTCCCTCTGCTGGTCAGGACGTGACAGGAACAATCTAACATCTCATGACAATGAAAAATACTGTTTGACATCTTTGAGTTATAATCAAACTAATATTTGAAATGGTATGTGAATTCTTTGCATTAATAAGTAGCATATCCTGTTGATAAAAGACTTCTCATATGAATGATTGAGGTTTCACGTCTCAGTTGAATTGCTTTGAATTAAATTCAAATCAAATGCTGCTTCCTGTGGTGTGTGGCCAATTCAAATTCAATTCACAGTTTAAATTAAATTAAATTCGGAAATGTAGAATTGACCCCAACCCTGGTGTGCGTGGGGGTTCCGGTCTTCCCCAGTTCCAGGACACAGCCTGCTCCACTCCCCTATTGGGGTTAGGGTCACATGAAACCCACACTTTGGCCCCACCTGCTCCACCCAAATTAAATTACACACACACGCTGATGGGAGGGGTGGGACAGGACAGGTGGCTGGCCCGGGGGCACACGGTCCATCTCACGGTGCGTGCGTGCGTCGGTGTGTGTGTGTGTGTGTGTGTGTGTGTGTGTGTGTGTGTGTGTGTGTGTGTGTGTGTGTGTGTGTGTGTGTGTGTGTGGTAAAGGCCTGGACACGTGGAGTTGTTGGCCTCATCCAGCCAGCTGTCCTAATCTGGGTGCTAAGCATGGTAGTAGCCTCATAATACTGGAAGGCCATGCTTTATGTCATGGCAATAAGTGATGTGTTAGAGACTGTTGGACTCACAGACGGTTAGGCTAATAGAGACATTTTCTGTTTACCATCCAACGTTACATTCGAGTGATGCGGGACGTTGACAAACTTAACAGCGAGTGAATGTTGACCATGAAAACATGCAGGACTGGTGGCTATAGCACATTATTCTTCTGGCTTTATCTAACTCTATTGTTCATATTTTACCTTGACTTGCTAGCTTGCTAGGTAATCATGACATCTGCGATGCTGTAGACGATAACCATCTGATTCCGTGTTTGTTAACTTGTACGCGCTGAAGTTGCATGGGATCGTATCCACTGCTAGGTCAACGAAGAGGTTTCTGATGACTGTGCGTGCAACTTTTCATGAAGAGGGAAATGGGTCTATAGATGTGACATTACACCATCATTACATTGTCAAGTAAACACTTAAACAGTAGGCAAAAAATACCCACAATCAAACCATCTGCTTGGTAAATACTTTGCCTCAGACTAATAACCGGCAAATCAAATGTGAAACAATGTTTTACTCAAATGTTTGACCATATTGTGCAACAAGGTTTCCTTTACGGTACCTGTGTCCAGCAATTCAGGCGCTGGTCCTCTGCCAGATCATGGGAACTCATAGGGGAATGTTATTTTTTACAGGGATGGCAAAAAATCGTAATAACATAGAGATCTGTTTCCCTGGCCAAACGATACAAACCTCTCCATCCTGTGCCAAGAACTCAGTGGGCCGCTGTTTAACTTCACTGCAGAGCAGAGGAGGATGGTGGGAGTAGCTATAGGAGGACAGGCTCATTGTAATGACTGGAATGGGCTCATTACAATGAGCCTGTCCTTCTATAGCTTCTCCCACCAGCCTCTTCTGCAGCAGAGTCAGGCTGAACTGAAGTTAGGCTAAATCAGGCTAAATCAGGGTAATAGGGACGAACAGGGTTTAGTCAGGGGTGCGTATCTCCCCTGTGTGTGGTTGTTTGTTTGCCTAGCAAGGACGCAGTGGCGTTAAACAAAGGATATTGTCCCATCTAGTCAGTTATTCTCTCTATTGAGAGAGAGGATAGAGCAATGCAGAGATACAATGAAGAAAGGGGAAGGAGGGAGAAGCACAGAACAAGGACCCTTGCCGTCTCAGCTGATGCCTGCTGGGTAAAATAATGTGCATCATATCAAACCAGCCGCGGCGACACAGATGGCGGCAGACTTTTCACCTCAGTGCTGCTCCTCTGGGTCGACTCAGGGCCTCTCCCTACTAAATCAATGGGCCCACAGTCCCGGGGCTAAGTCCCGGGGCTAACGCTGGGCATAAAGGTACAGGAGCCTTACAGAGTCAACACGGATCTACCTCCCTCGCTGACAGGGACAGTCAGGTCATCAGGGACACCACTGAAGCCATTACATCTCATTTAGAAAAGTGACTGGGAGTAATCATTTACACAAACTCCACTAACTCGGTTAGACCGTGGGAGTCTGGGAGAGGACAGACTGGATCATGACTGAGCCCATGCAGATGGTAACAATGTAAAGAGGTGGCCATGCTCTGGTGAGGATGTAAGCATACCACTTCCATAAATGCTTTGCTGCAATATTCATTCACTGAGTCATGAGAGAGAGAGAGAGAGAGACTCCCCCTCCAGTCATCACCAGCGTGTCAATACTTACCCAGAGGGTCTGCCTTGCCATCCCTATCTGGCACAGTGAACACGCCCACCACCTTATGGCCCTGCTTCCGTAGGTTGGTGTACACTTCCTGTCCAAACAGGCTCTGGCCAATCAGAGCCAGTCTCAGCTTATTTTGGTAATAATTCTGGAGGAAACAGGAGAGAAGAAAGAGCATGTAAGTTACCCGAGTGGTAAAAACTATTTCTCACGCACAACAAGAATAGCCTATACTGTACTGGTGGGTTTTAACATCAAAACACATAGTTTTCCTCCATATCCCTCAGGCTTTGAACCAATATGACTGAATACTGATGGAGACAAACTCCAACTTTCAATTGGACCATACCCATGTCCATGACCAATATTCAACTTCACATCTAACATCCCTCGTGTTGAGTATATATAGACATTTTGTAACGTTGAAAAGCATTTACACTACTCTTTCCCTCTCCATTGCCAAGTTTTTTAAAGTTTCTGGCAGCCAGACTGGCCCAATGGGCAATAAATCTTGGTCCTCTGGGAGAGAGAGTGGTCTGAAATGCTATTGGCTACAGAGAGCACAACCCCCTCCTCCAACTAGAATGAATGCTCAAGTAAGTTCAAATGGCTACTCCAATCAGTGTCTGTCTGGAAGTTCATGTGAAAATGGAGTTTCAAGTTTCCTATGCCGAAATAGACCAGGAAGAAAGTAACTCTATAGAGGTTCATGTGTAATAACAACATAATACATGTTAAGACAATGTGTTATTCAGTTGTTATAGCCTAATGTAAACAGCTCCTGTGAAGGCTTACACCCAGACAGGCATGGTAGGCTGTACTTCTCCAGCCCTGAGTGACTACTTATCATCCGGATAAAACGGCCATGATAAGAGATGCATTTCTGGCGTTACATTGTAACCATCTACAGTAGCAGTTTGATAGGGGACGGTGTTGTTTACACAACACCTACAAAACCATATCGTAGCAGTCCATTTTCCATGTCAGTCGAATTATAGGCAGTTCGTTGCGGGTATGTGGACTTCTGGATAGTGTGTTGCTAAGCCGCTCTGCTCAGCTGTATGTGGTCTCTCGTTCAGCTGATGCAACTCCCCACGAACCGTACAGTGGAAATAAATCGTGCAGCGATGGAGAAGCGTGCATAACGTGGCAATTGACAAAGACATGCCTTTCTTTGTATGGTTGTTAAAATACATAGTACATAATATACATTCGCCTTTATAGTAATAACTTGAATAATGCTGCATATATGCAGGTATAAAACAAGAGAACTGTCAAGCATGCATCATATTTTGATTAGATTGTAGGCTACTGTGAGTGTGTCCTGTGCACACCCAGGCATTGACAGATCTGAGACCAAGTCATTCATTGATTGTAACATATGAAGATGACTCAATTCGAACCTGATAGATATTCATGCACCAGAACAACAATGACAACATCGTGTGAATCAGCTGGCAAGCAATCAGGATTCTCCATAGTGACAAAGGGGAAGGCAGGGGGGGACACAGAGGGTATAGCGGATGCAACGTACACAATGTTACTTACAGAACTGGTAGAGAATTTCCTAATGATTCGGTTCGCTGTCCACAACATGATGGCTGTATTAATTAACACAAATTAAAACACAACAGAATTAGTCCAACGTGGTCTGGGGACGTGTGGGAGCTCCTGATGCCACACACACCTGCCTCGCAATGACAGCGGTACGAGCAAGCCCCAGCCAGCTTATACCCGACAACCGGCGTGTGCACGAGGTACTGTCTACGTGCGCGCTCACGCATCCTACTACTTCCTTCAACGAGCTACGCATGTATTTGACATTTCGGTGCGTTTGACAGCAAGTCTTTCGCATTTGTATCTGTTACCAAGGGTAAACGATATAAAAAAAAAATCCTGGTGTTGTAGTAAGAACTGCTGTTCGACATGAATTATGCGTGCTACCTGTGGAATATAGTTGTCCTTTTATCAAAAGACCACGAAACCGGCTCGTTAAAAAAAAAAAAAACGTTAGGTTCGTCTCTCTTGAATGGGTTATGACGAGTAGGCTACTATTACATTGTAATTACATTGTAATCAAATATAACTAGCAGCCATTATGTTGTATTTTAGGTTGGTGCATTTTATACAAAAGTATCTGTATTATTTTATTTCAATGTTTATCAAAATAATACAACCACACACACACGTCAGTATCAGACCATATGTAAGTGTGATTGTTTAGTTATTCATTTAATTTCATCCATTCACTACAGGCCCAGGTCTGGACAGCTTTTCCATTTCAGGAAAACCATCGATGTGTAAACACATTCAGACCTCTGCTTAACTCCCTGATGGAAAACTAGAGCAGGGCAGTTCTCTCTGGGTAGTAGTGGAAGGAACCCCAAACATTCACAACAAGGTGCTTTAAACACTCCACAGTTATGCCCTCTCCTGTGTGGAAATTGTTTAACGTGAAGAATTATGCATTTGTATTGTTTATGAGTGAGGACAATTGTATCCGTATCAAAGTGATTTGTTGTTCTGTAATTCAGATTCGAGTTTCTGTAAAGCAGAATCAATCATGTCTCCATTTCAACATACAGTATCTTCTATCTTCCATTGTAGGCAGACTCAGTTGGTTCAAAGTTCAAATATTAGAACGCACCAGTACTTTACTCTGTGTGTTGCCTAGCTATATCAGCGAACACACCTGCTGCTGTGACTCCCATAGTGAATGAGCTCTGATCAAACATTCTTCTACCCCCGTCCACACTGAACTGCCTGGCACAGGTTCCCCCATGCCAAGGTCAACAGGGTTACTTCTCAGTATGAAGAGATGTGCAAGCAAGGATGAACCCCACACACACACACACACCCACTGACCCACACGTGCATGCATACACACAAAATGTCTACTGATATCACTGTGGTCATCTGCCTTTGACCCCTAATGCCCTCTATAAGCCTGCTGATTTCCAATGGGATACTGTATTACTGATTTGTATCCATGTCATAGTCATGACAACAGTGTAGCTTTTTATCATTTTTGGAAATAATCTTAGTACCTAAATGTAATATGTTGTCTTGTTTGCCTACAATGTATCCTCGTGTCAAAGTTGAAAATGTCACGAGGGAAACATAAGGCTCTCCTCTGTATCACCCATGCTCCATATGATAAAGAGCAATGTATCAGTGGGGATTAAAAAAAAAATTCAGCTGTCACAAAAGAACAGTGTTTGGAAGGACAAATTAAACAATGCATGCGACAATATATTTCCATTTTAAACGTTGACACGAGGCTACATTGTAGGCACAGATCAGTGAGTCAGTCTCCCCTACTATTTACTAAATGAAGAATTGGAAGACCCCCCCCCCCCCCCCCCCGCTGAGGGCTGAAGGGATCCGTCAACAACAAGCAGTAAAGAAGCCAAGGCTGGCAAAGGAAGGAGGCGGAGGAGGGAAGAAAACATAAAATATAGATAGAGGTGAGCTTTGAAGGGTCTATTATACAGGGTGTGTGTGTGTGCTGTGAGGGAGCCATATTGCTGGGATCAGTGTCACAACTCCACGTCACTGGAGAGGGTCTGGAGGGATGCCAGCTGCTGTTTACAAGGCTACAAGCCCCACAGCACAGTGTTCACATGCGTTTGATACTGGTCTGCTGACGCTTCATAGGGACGGAATCCCCTCCAAATGGAAACTAAACCACCAGGCTTTCTCTGAGAGAGAATGGATGAACACGGTTCAACACAGTTCAGTAGAGAGAGAGACAGAGATGCTGAGTCAGGTTGTTTGGCTGGCAGATTCACACAAGTGGTACAGTAGAGAGGTTGATGTCAGTACATGGGTACTGTACTAGGCTGTCTGTGTAGCACACCAGGGCCCGTATCCACAAAGCCTCTCAGAGTAGGTGCTGGGCTTGTATCCACAAAGTGTCTGAGTAGGAGTGCTTATTTAGGATCTGTCCATATAATATTATTCATTATGATCTAAAAGGCAAAACTGATCCTAGAACAGCACTCCTGCTCTGAGATCCTTTGTAGATACAGGCCTTACTGGGTCAACAGCTGTTCAGCGCTCTTAGATGGACTTATCATGGCTCTTCAATGTGTCGTTAACTGCAGGCTGATAAAACTGGCTGTGAGACTTAGCCCCACTCCTGTACGTGACACACCTGTGTGTGTTGTAACTGCTGTCATTAATGCAGGTCTGAGGGTGTTTCAGATAAACTTTGGATCTGAATAAAGTATTGCAAATGTGTGTCTGTCTATGAGAAACCACAAAAAAAGATTGAGGGGAACAAATGTGATTTATTGTGTAACTTAGACAACATTAAAAAGAGGACTAACAATAAGAGCAGTGGTTGTGGGTCACACTTGGGGTTCCCGCCTCAGATTCACAGGGGCTGCTGTGAAGAGGGGGAGTCAACTCTCAATTCTCCACGTCAAACAGCAGAACCGACCGTTTTGACATGAGGAGTTATCAATTCCCTTCCATGGGCAAAGTGAGTTCTGTCATCAAAACAAAGTGCTGGTTATATGTTCCCCCATTAAATTTGATCCCTTCTTTTGCCTCAACATCTTGGCAAGTACAGGATTCTATTGACAAATCAGTTGGCGAGAGTTCTAATAGGGTAAAATTAATCTAGAACCAAAACCAAAAGTCACTTCCCTATGGATAGGGCAGGCAGCAGTCTTGGAATGCAGGGGAGATAAACCCAAATCTCATTGTCTGGCCAGAAACGGAATTGGTTGGTGGAAAAGTAACAGAAAACATAGTGGGTGATATCATTGGTTAATATCAAAAAGGGCGGCGGGGCACTCCTCCAGAACCGTGCATTCTGATAGGCTCCCACAGCTAGTGTTACACTCAATGGATAACAAGTGGCAATGCTCTTTTCCCTTTCCCATCGTGCGCTCTGCTGTTGGACCTGGGCGGCAGGGTGATGACATCACAGGAAGCGGATTCCTGCTCCAAACTGGACGCCGTCGCATATCCTGAGGCAGGGAAGGAAAAAGAGGGAAGATGAGCCAAAGAAAAGTTAAGAGATCTATGTGTGCCGCACCTGGTATATGTGTATACCTAGGTGTTATGGCTTGTGTGGCTGTTAATTTACAGCATATATGAGCTGTATAGCATTGTAGCAATAACACCTCTCCTCTCTCATCTCTTGTTCTATCATCTCTGCAGTGGTGGATAAAGTACCCAATTGTCATACTTGAGTAAAAGTAAAGATACCTTTATAGAAAATTACTCAAGTAAAAGAGAGTCACCAAATAAAATACTACTTGAGTAAAAGCCAAAAAGTATTTGGTTTTAAATATACTTAAGTATCAAAATAAATGTACAAGTATAAATAATAAAAAATTCCTTATATTAAGCAAACCAGATAGTAAAATGTTCATGCTTTTTTATTTACGGATAGCCAGGGGCACACTACAACATAATTTACAAATGAAGCATTTGTGTTTAGTGAGTCCGCCAGATAAGAGGCAGTAGGGATGAACAGCGATGTTCTCGAGTGTGTGAATTGGACCATTTTCCTGTCCTGCTAAGCATTCAAAATGCAACAAGTACTTTTGGGTGTCAGGGAAAATCTATGGAGTAAAAAGTATATAATTTTCTTTAGGAATGTAGTGAAGTAAAAGTTGTCAAAAATATAAAATAGTAAAGTACAGATACCCCAAAAAACTACTTAAGTAGTACTTTCAAGTATTTTAATGTAAGTACTTTACACCACTGCATCTCTGAGTGTATATGCGAGTCTGCTCTTACGCTTTTTTTTTCTAGAGCGCTATATAAAGCCCCAGCCTACTGGAGTCCGACCTGCCCCTCCAAATGTGTGTGTGTTGTACCTGTCTCCACTCTGAACCCCCATGGGAATGCAGTAGTTGAGCTCCAGCCTGGCGATGTTCGCGAGACGCAACACGATGCCTGCTCCATACGACCAGCGGATACACTCCGCCAGCTTTTGTAGGTGTGCTCTTGGACCCTCTCCTGGAGATAGGAAACCGCTTACACGTAAGAAGAGGCAGAATGCGCACACAGATGCACAAACAGACAATTTAACATTTATTTGCAGTATGCACCATATGTAACTCATCATTAGATAATAGGGGCAATGAAAAACAGAACATGGACTAATATGGATTTCAAGGTTCCCACCGTAGTTGAGGTTGCACAGGTTCCCAGCGTTGAGGAAGAAGTGTGTCCTGAAGAGGTCTCCGAAGCCGCCCCGGCCCGGGCGGAAGGGCAGAGGAGTGTAGAGGTGGAGCCCGCCTGCCCAGTACGCCTCTCCCCCCAGGTAGTCACCTGCAGCAACACAGGTAAACCCTTACGTTTCATCACCATGACTCCGGGCAACCGGCCCAACCCTGTGCACCACACATGCCCGTTCAAATAAACAGAGAGCACGTGACCTCACCCTCGCTCTGTGGGCCGATGCTGTACATTCCAAATCCTCGCACACTGGTGGGACCGCCCAGATAGAACCTGGACAATACAGAAATATATCAATGACATATAATAACGGCCAAATGTCACTCGCAGACCACAGGTCCTCACAACATTCCCTAAACACTCCAGGATAAATACTTCACAGAATGAGTTAACTCAATGGCGCCACCTAGCGATTTCTATCAAATCCATGTGACATGAATCTGTTGGGAGTGGTCCTACCTGTCAGCGATGGAGGACGGTCTGCCTCCGATGGGGAGGAGACACCCACCCCAGAGGGAGGCGGAGAGGACCTGAAAGAGACCGCAGGGCCATGTTATATGACACGTTGAACACTCAGGTACCATAATTCACTTCCTATTTCTCCTGGGTATTTCCCCCCAGGTTAGAGACTGAGTAGTGTTCCCTTACCGAGTCCCAGACCAGCTGTCTGTTGACCTGCAGCTCAAAGTCCTCCTTCAGGAAGCTGGCGTCTCCGCCTGTATAGCCAGCCAGCTCCTACAGAGAGCAAGACAACACACATCAGTATGGCCACTTCATATAGATCTACAGTGGTGTATTATGCAGAGGAAGTCACACACACAAACATACCTGGTTGATCCTCAATAAGGCACCTTTCTTGGGGAAGATGGCAGAGTTCCTGGTGTCAATGGACATGGTGTGCTGCAAGAAAACAACGGTCAGTGGATTGACTCAGATTCTTGCTATTTTGAAAGTTAAGATCATTAAGGGTTAAGATTATTAGATAAAGGGAACTGAGAGACAAAAGGGCTTTGTACCGAGAGGGCAGACTTGAGGGTGTGTCCGCTCTCCTCTCGCACGGCAAAGGAGGCACTGCGTGCCAGGCAGCCCAGCTCCCTCCACACACCCTCCCACTTCAGAGTGTGGTTGGTCCTCCACAGAGGAAACTATAGGAGAGAGAGAGAAAGAGAGAGAGAGAGAAGAGGGAGAGTGAGAAAGTTATCCCTGTGGAAATTCAAGGCAGATAAAAAAAAAATTCAAATGTGACACACAAACCCACACAGTAGGAGTCCTCTTACGTTGAGCTCAGTGGAAACTCCTCTGTCTGTCTCTTTGAGGGAGCTCCATGGAAACTGGCCTGTGACTTTGTACAGGTTTAGAGTGAGGCTGCAACAAGACAACACCTGTAAGGGCCATGATCCATACAGTGCTCGTCTCATTACTGAACTATGTTCTACATAAAGGTTATAAAGACATCACCACGGCAACATAACATACTGTCAATATGACCACTGATGGAAACAATCCCAACTTGAAACAAAATGGCAGCCATTACACCGCAAGTGGTATTTCTTTTTTTGTTGTAATTTTTACAGCCTGTTTCTCCCCAATTTTGTGATTACGATCTTGTCTCATCGCTGCAACTCCCCAACGGGCTCGGGAGAGGTGAAGGTCGACTCACGCGTCTTCTGAAACATGACCCGCCAAGCCATGCTTCTTAACACTTGCTCGCTTAACCCGGAAGCCAGCTGCACCAATGTGACGGAAGAAACACCGCTCAACTGACGACCGGTCAGCCTGCAGGCACCCGGCCCGCCACAAGGAGTCGCTAGAGCGGGATGAGCCAAGTAAAGCCCCACCGGCCAAACCCTCCCCTAACCCGGACGACGCTGGGCCAATTGTGCGCCGCCCTATGGGACTCCTGGTCACGGCCGGTTGTGACACAGCCTGGGATCAAACCCCAGGCTGTAGTGACTCTACAACACTGCGATGCAATGCCTTAGACCGCTGCGCCACTCGGGAGGCCTGCAAGTGCTATTTCAATGTCCTATCGACACAGAGAGCGAGGACAGAGGTGTTCGCTGTTCGTACTTGCGTTCGAAGTTGCCTGGCTGGGGCTTGAAGAAGGACAGGCCGTAGGAAGTCTCCTTGGTCCCGTAGGAAAACTGGAAGGTTAACTTCTCAGCACGGCCAAACACGT
Organism: Salmo trutta; assembly: GCF_901001165.1. Taxonomy (NCBI): domain Eukaryota; kingdom Metazoa; phylum Chordata; class Actinopteri; order Salmoniformes; family Salmonidae; genus Salmo; species Salmo trutta. Next base: position 16,611,351 of record NC_042996.1, on the reverse strand, counting down.
TAGGAAGCTTCACACCCAACACCTGCAAGACAGAGACAACGTTACTCCCAGGTCAGGGTCACACACCTGTTCTACCTGTCTGTGAATGTACATTCCCACACTATGCACCTACTTGGAAGTGTTTGCAGTGAAAATGAGGCTGGGAAGCTGCTTAACCCGTCTGTCTGGAACTCACCTCTATATCACATTTAGGAATGTCAGCCCTGGGTCATTGTGACAGCGGTTTCAATGAACAACAATTGCGTGATGCTTCGCTATAGCGCTCCTGTAAGTATGTCTGTGTGTGAGAGAGTGGTGTCTGTTTGTGTATTCTCTCACCATGCTGCCCTCGTTGTTGCCGACCATGGTGTTGTAGCTGCCTGTCAGCCTCTTCATCTCTGTCACCTCGAACGTCACGTCCAGACCATTGGGCAACGCATCCGCACCTGGGAGGGGCAGACCAAAACAGACCGTAACCACAGCTACACTAACAGAGGGCTCCTCTCCAGGGACGCAAATATCTTTTTACTGGTTATCCTTTCATATTGGCAACATCTCATGATTGAGATGGGTTGTGATATTGTTTCAGACACACACACACACACACACACACACACACACACACACACACACACACACACACACACACACACACACACACACACACACACACACACACACACACACACAGCTGTTTATGGGTGCACACTGTACCATCTGATGTATCTATGACAACCTCCACCTCTTTGAAAATGCCCAGACGCAGCAGTTTCTGTCTGGCCATATGAGACTTCTTCATGACCTGTCAAAGAGCCAACAAGCAGCTTTTAGCACAGATGTTTCACCGTAAACAAGGGAACATTTCCCAAATGTGTGTGTAGGTTGTGTGTGCATGTTTAAGTATGTGTGAGTCCAGAGTGCTCATACTTACATCAATAAGGTTTTTGGCATGGAAGACCTCTGAGATTTCATAGCCCAGCAAATCCTCTTTGGTTCTTCCCAAGCCCTCAATGTTGACATGTTGGACAACAACCTGCAATGAATGGACAGATTCTCAGCATCCATTCCAACTAGGTGGTCAATGATTTACTCAGCTCCCTTTGCTAAGGAGATGGCGAACAACTTGTAATTTGAGAAATGGTAACTTGGATAAGAGATGCTTACGTCTTTGTTTTCCAGGACCTCCTGTTTAGTCTCTTGTTCTGCCTCCTGCACCTCAATCATGTCGTCGGGATGAACGCCCATGTCACGCCCGTGCATCGGGAGAGGGTCCATACTCTGAACAGTGTCGAGAAAGAGGAAACATTATCTGAAGATATGACCATGCTTAGATAGCTATCTAGCCTGCTTCGTTCTGTCAAGGTGGTACATTTTCTAACACGCTGATAGACCAGACACAATCCATATTGCATAACATTACATTTACATTACATAAAATATAGTCAAATAGCTATTTGCCTCATGTCATACAACTCTTTGCCATGAATGTAATTTCTGTATCTAGTCCACGGCCTATGCGTTCGTCCATAGTACACCACCATACAATAGACACAGAACGGGGAGGTCATGCAGAATTTCCTCCCCACGTCCCGTGGTTGTAAGAAATGAAGATTTACCCTTGCGTGGACAGTCCCCATAGTGACGTCTTTCTCTTGAAAAAAAAGATCCCTTTTGATAAGTAAATGTTTTTTAACAGGCCTATTTAGAGGAGGAAGACACGACTACTACCAATGGCTAGATTTCCCAGGTCCAAGCTCCCTTCATGGGAGACGCCATGACACTTTGCGAGGCCTGCTCTGCGCACGGTGATTGGTCAAACAGCGCACTGTGTAATGTGTCTCGACACCAGCAGAGGACAGTATCTCTACACTCTAAACTTCAGCCCTGTGTAAAGTTCCTGCTTCTACCGTCTGGTCTGTGCATTATATTTAGAGATAATGTTGGTCCCTTCAGATGGATGCTTCTTATGACTTCGTTTATTTTAAAGTATTTCCATTGCATTGTAAAGAACGACAAGAATATGCCTACAGACCACAACCAGCTAAGAAGTGCCCAGAACTGCCCATTAGGCTACGCATGTAACCTATTGAAATAAGCGCCTGCGGGACAATTCATCTGAAAAACATAAAAATATAGGTATGCCTGAGCTCTTTTTTTCTCAATATTCTTCACCACGATTGTAACTTGAAGATGTACAACCTTATTTATAGGCCTACATCATCATGATTAATGAGTTCCATTATAGGCAATTGAGACCTCTGGTGACAATTTGGCCCCGCGCTAGTGAGAAATATCTGAAAACATTTATTGATCAAGTTTGATGATTTTCTCTCTCTCTCTCTCTCTCTCTCTCCCTTTCTCTCCCTCTCTCTCTCTCTCCCTCCCCCTCCCTCTCTCTCCCTCTCCCTCTCTCTCCCTCTCTCCCTCTCCCTCCCTCTCCCTCTCTCTCTCCCTCTCCCTCTCTCTCCCTCTCTCTCTCTCTCCCCCTCTCTCTCTCCCTCTCCCTCTCTCTCTCTCTCTCTCCCCTCTACACCTCCAATCCGCTCTTCAAATGCGTGCAAGCCAATCAGAGAGCGGCTCCGCTGGTCTCGCTGTCCTCTTCTGCTGCCACTGCCAGTACCAAAACGGTTCTCTTATCAAAGAAACACATAACCAAAAAACTGCATTCAATCACCGCCTTTTACCATGGGAAGTGCTTGTTTTTCCTGGGACGTTTGTTTGTTTTTCGTCCTCATTAATACTTGTGAGGTGATGGGGAATGTTGGACTCGCAGGTAAGGAGCTCTCATTCTCCCCCTTTCTGTCTTATATCATTTTGACACATATTTTTTAAGATAGGCTAGTGTTGTCTATTTTTCCTGTTCATGTTTTATTGCACTGTTTAAACCAGCGTATGACAGCGTAGAATAGGTGAAACGTAGTGGATGTCTTTAATGCCTAGGCTAACGTAGATTATAATTCATTTTAATTGGAGAGTATTTGTGGACTGAGATAACAGTTGAGATAGTTGAGATAACATGTTCCTTTGAGAACCACTTGGTTGAGGATGGATCATTTGGGTTTGCAAAATTTGAACCGTATGGAAAGGAGAAATAGCTGGACACCGATATTGCACGACAACATTGAATGAAATATATACATTTGAAGCCAAATCTGGGAATTAGAACAGGCTTTGAATGGGTGATGTGATATGCGCGCGTAATAACTCAAGACTGAAAACACGTTCACATTTGGCCTTGCAGAGTTCAACCATTTTTACTCCTTTTTGACTGACAATAAAACACGCCGTGTTAGTCCAGTTTGCATTGACAATATTACTCTAAACACTATTTGAAGTTGAGTATTTGTTTCGCCCTATTGATTTGCCCTTTCTGAATGTAAAAAAAGTGACAAGAGTCTACAAGAAATGAGGTCCATCGACTGATATCTATCTGCATGTTTTACCAGTCGTAGATCAATCTGTGAGGTAGGTCCTGGACTGGTTAATGTGTGAATAGATACATGTATGACTAAGCATCTTTTCACCCATCTGCTTGAACGAATCCCTCGTATGAAATGACACATAGCATCTTCTCCGGATCAGTTGCCTGCCCCGAGGTGTCCATATGGACGTGGGTTGGGAAGGTGGCCTTCACGATCCCTGGAGGAGTCCATCTCAACCTGCTTATCGACGACCTTTCAGCGGATAGTGGCGCGCGTTGTCTCCCTCCAACTATGGATTGGCGAGAAGTCAATATTGGGTCGGCCACTGAAGCACGGGAGAAGCACGATATTTCATAATAATAGTCCAATGGTGAACCTGCAATAACAGTTTCCTGCCTTATTCACTGTCAACATCTCAGTGAGACCTGGCAGTTGAACTATCAAGTCCAGGTTTTACAGGCTATATTCCACTGCCTACTCCTATCACTTTATTTTTCCTTTCTACTGGCACTCACATGGGAGCAAATAAATGAGTCATCCGCTTGATAAAAAATATGTATTGTGATGACATTTTATTGTTTATTTATTGCATTTTGTTGAGCTGGGCGGGGGTCAGGCAGCAGGGCTTAACCCCACAGAGAAATAAACGCTGGGTTATGGCTCCCAACATGGGCTACTCATGAGGGGCAAGACAGGAGACAGGGTAGCTGCTTCTCAGCTCAAGATACCTCACTAGAGAGAGAAAAAGAACAGAATTTTGGATAGGTTAAACTTTCTCTCTTACACTTTTGGTCTTTCTCGCTCTCTCTCTCTCTTGCTCTCTCTCTCTTTTGCTGTCTGTCTGTGTGAATGAGCTGTAATTAGCTGGCTTGAGGCCCCTGGATTCAGCCCCAGATGTGACTCTCTAACAATGACTTGATCAATAGGGTTCCCTATAGCCACTCGGTATTGCAGAGGCATACACTAAGCCCTGATACACTAGTGTACCTCTCTGCTAATGGTATTTGATTAATATAAATTATTATTGGTTTTGTCCTCTTTAGTGTTACTGGTATCTTTTATAGAGTTAAGAAACCTCACCCTCCATCCATGTCAGAGTCTAGGTGATGTGGGTAAGGCGGAGTCAGGCGCAGGACACAGAGATGAGTAATAATAGTAACTTTACTCAAAAATAATCCTCCAACAAGGAGAACGAAAATCCAGAATCACATAAACGAGACAACTGACAACAATAAACACGCACAAAACCATGAGGGTTAAATAGGGAAATAATTCAAACGAAATGGGAACCAGGTGTGTACAATACAGACAAAACAAATGGAAAAAGAAATGTAGATTGGTGGAGGCTAGAAAGCCGGTGACGTCAACCGCCGAACGTCACCCGAACAAGGAGAGGCACCAACTTCGGCGGAAGTCGTGACAGTACCCCCACTTGACGCGCGGCTCCAGCAGCGCGCCGACACCGGCCTCGGGGACGACCTGGAGGACGAGGCGCAGGACGATCCGGGCGGAGGCGGTGAAATTCCTGCAGTAAGGAAGGGTCCAGGATGTCCTCCACCGCCACCCAGCATCTCTCCTCCGGACCGTACCCCTCCCACTCCACAAGGTACTGAAGGCCCCTCGCCCGACGCCTTGAGTCCATAATGGCTCGCACAGTCCAGAGGGGGTGGAGGAACCTCCCGCACCTCAGACTGCTGGAGCGGACCAGCCACCACTGGCCTGAGGAGAGACACATGGAAAGAGGGGTTAATACGGTAATCAGGGGGGAGCTGTAACCTATAACAAACCTCGTTCAGTCTCCTCAGGACTTTAAATGGCCCCACAAACCGCGGACCCAGCTTCCGGCAGGGCAGGCGAAGGGGTAGGTTTCGGGTCGAGAGCCAGACCCAATCCTCAGTGCGGTGGCGGTCGGCGCACGCCTTCTGTCGCTTGATGGTCTGTTGCAGGCGCACATGGGCAGCATCCCATGTTTCTTCCGAGCGCCGAAACCCTTCGTCCACCGCAGGTGCTTCAATCTGGCTCTGATGGAATGGTGCCAGGACCGGCTGATAACCCAGAACACATTGAAAAGGAGATATGTTAGTGGAGGAGTGGCAGAGGGAGTTTTGGGCCATCTCTGCCCAGGGGATGAAAGCCGCCCACTCCCCTGGCCAGTCCTGGCAATAGGACCACAGAAACCTACCCACATCCTGGTTAACTCCCTCCACCTGCCCGTTACTCTCAGGGTGAAAACCTGAGGTGAGGCTGACCGATGCCAGGATGACCAGAGGAGGGTGACGTGTGAGCCCAACAGATCAAACGATCGCAGACATCAGACGGAATGTACAGACGCCCAACTGGACACTTGTTAGGAGTGGGCTCTGTACATAACGCCCGCTCGATGTCCGCATCCACATCCCATACCACCGGTGCCACCAGGCACGAAGCCGGAAGTATGGGAGTGGGATCCGTGGACCGCTCCTCTGTGTCATACATCCGGGACAGTGCGTCTGGGAACCTTGTCTGTAGGAAAGGGTGAAAAATATGGCCCACCTTGCCTGACGAGGGTTCAGTCTCCTCGCCGCCCGGATGTACTCCAGATTGCGGTGGTCAGTCCAAATGAGGAAAGGGTGTTTAGCCCCCTCAAGCCAATGCCTCCACGTCTTCAGAGCCCTGACAACAGCCAACAGCTCCCGATCACCCACATCATAGTTTCTCTCCGCCGGGCTGAGCTTCTTCGGAAAAAAAGCACAGGGGCGGAGCTTTGGTGGGGTACCCGAGCGTTGAGACAGCACAGCTCCTATCCCAGCCTCGGACGCGTCCACCTCCACTATAAATGCCAAAGAGGGATCAGGATGAGCCAGCATGGGAGCCGAGGTAAACAGAGCCTTCAGGTGACCAAAAGCCCTGTCCGCCCCAGTTGACCACTGCAGTCGCACCGGTCCCCCCTTTCGCAAAGAGGTAATGGGAGCCGCTACCTGACCAAAGCCCCGGATAAACCTCCGGTAGTAGTTGGCAAACCCTAAAAACCGCTGCACCTCCTTTACCGTGTTTGGAGTCGGCCAATTACGCACGGCTGAAATGTGGTCCTTCTCCATCTTCACCCCTGTCGCGGACAGGCGGTACCCTAGGAAGGAGATGGACTGTTGGAAGAACAGACATTTCTCAGCCTTAACATACAGGTCATGCTCCAACAGTTGACCAAGCACCTTGCGCACCAGGGACACATGCTCGGCGCGTGTAGCGGAGTATATTAGAATGTCATCTATATACACCAGGGACGCCGCAACACCACAGGAAACGCAGGTGAATCGATCAGAAAGAGACTAATTCTCTCCTTATGATCCCCCGCGTTATCATACATAGTGGAGCTGTGACCTCCCTGATCAGTCCTGACCCTAAAGGATGACTATCTAAGGCATGTACAGGGAAGGGCACCTCCACAGGAACAATAGGGATCCCTAATCTAATTGCAAATGAACGATCAATAAAGTTCCCAGCTGCACCTGAATCTACTAGCGCCTTATGCTGGGAATGCGGGGAAAACTCAGGAAATTCTACACATACACACATGTGCGAAACAGGAAGCTCTGGGTGAGTCGGGTGCCTACTTACCTGGGATGATCCTCCAGTGCCCTGCCTGCTGCCTCAACTCCATCGGCGTCGGATCTGAGGTGCTGGGAGATGGAACTGACGAACCCTGATCTGGACGTCCGCGGGAGGCCAACAGGTTATCCAGTCTGATGGATAGGTCTACCAGCTGGTCAAAGGTAAGGGTGGTGTCCCTGCAGGCTAGCTCCCTACGAACATCCTCGCGTAGACTACACCTGTAGTGGTCGATCAGGGCCCGCTCATTCCATCCCGCGCCGGAGGCCAGAGTTCGGAAGTCCAGAGCGAAGTCTTGTGCTCTCCTCATCCCCTGTCTGAGATGATACAAGCGTTCCCCCGCCGCTCTCCCTTCAGGTGGATGATCGAAAACCGCCCGGAAGCGGCGGGTAAAATCCTCATAATTGTCCAACGTCGGTCCTTCCCTTCCCCAGACTGCGTTGGCCCATTCGAGTGCTCTCCCAGTCAGACAGGAGATGAGGGCGTTCACACTCTCGCGTCCCAAAGGAGCTGGGTGAATGGTTGCCAGGTAGAGCCCAAGCTGGAGAAGGAACCCCTGGCACCCGGCAGCCGTTCCATCGAGCCGAATCCCACTGGATCCAGGTGAAGGAGGGGTGGACAGCGGTGTGGGTTGTTGTGGGAGCTGGGGTGATGATGATGGGGTTGCTGGAAAACCACCTCTCTCCCATCGCTCCATGGTTTGCAGCACGCGATCCATGGCTGTGCCGAGACTTTGCAACATAGTCGCGTGCTGCTGGACGGGCTCCTCCATAGGTAGAGGAGGGCTGTGTGCACCTGCTGACGCCATTGAAGGTGCGTGTTTCTGTCAGAGTCTAGGTGATGTGGGTAAGGCGGAGTCAGGCGCAGGACACAGAGATGAGTAATAATAGTAACTTTACTCAAAAATAATCCTCCAACAAGGAGAACGAAAATCCAGAATCACATAAACAAGACAACTGACAACAATAAACACGCACAAAACCATGATGGCTCCAGAGGGTTAAATAGGGAAATAATTCAAACGAAATGGGAACCAGGTGTGTACAATACAGACAAAACAAATGGAAAAAGAAATGTAGATCGGTGGAGGCTAGAAAGCCGGTGACGTTGACCGCCGAACGCCGCTCGAACAAGGAGAGGCACCAACTTCGGCGGAAGTCGTGATAATCCACTATGTCCCTCCCTGACAGTTTATTGTCATATATGAGGAGTTTAACATTTTGGACGTTTCCCATCATAAAGTAAATATTTCCAGCCTGTATATATCTGGACGGAGCTGCATTTGGCCAAGCGAACTGGGTTTTCCCTGAGAGAGCGGGATTAAAACATTCACCTCTCACCAAAATCATCGCTATTTTGTAGACTTAGTCCTATTGATGAGTCCTTGGAGACCAGTGGTTTACAGTTGTCCCTTGTGTCATTTCTCTAGATGCCGATGAGTGCTCTGAAGGCACGGATGACTGTCACATTGATGCTCTCTGCCAGAATACCCCCAAATCCTTCAACTGCATCTGCAAGCCGGGATACAAGGGAGACGGCAAGCAGTGCGAAGGTGAGTTTAACGCCATTGTCTTATTATGGCTTCAATGTGATATTACTCTCCTCTATATTACTTAATTCACCCCCCCCCCCACCACTCCGATCCAAATCATCATCCTCAATCACCCCACACCCCTGTCCTCTCCGCACTTCATTCCGCCCGCCCCCTATTGCTCTCTGACAGGCTCAGCAGTAATGGCAGGTTTTACAGCTGTTTCACAGGAACCCCCCGTTTCTCTCCCCTCCTCTCCCCCTTCCCGACTCCAGCCCCCCCGCCAGCTCTCCTAATTAACTGGGAGGAAGTGGACTGAGGGAAGGTGTGAGGGTGCGAGGGGGCAGCACCTGGCTGTGCGTTCACACCTCCACTCATTTCTGCCTGAAAGCACACCACAGCTGGAGCTAGAGCTAGCTTAGCGCACAGCACACACTCCCTCCCAACGCTAGCCTGTCTAGCCGTACAAATGCAATCGAAACACATCAACGCACACACACACGCAAACGCCAGTTCAGCTTATAGGCTACCACGGCAAATAACGTTGACCCAAAACGATACCTCAGTCATATTGGCCCCTAGAGCTTGCCAGGATAGGAGAGCAAGAGAGGATTGTGGTGATGACGGGCCCTTTTCTATAGGGGTTTTCACTGTCTCTATGTTCAGGCTTTTTAAAGTGTCTCCTGTTTGTTTAAGTATTTGTGTGTATGTCAGTGAGTTATATCCAACACTTTCTCCTGTTTGCTCAGCTGTGTACCAGTCTCCCCCGCCTGAAACGCACTCACGCACACACACACACGCACGCACACACACACACACACACACACACACACACACACACACACACACACACACACACACACACACACACACAGAGTGAGCAGGTATTATGTCTGAGGAACTCACCTGGATATTGCCCATTCAGAGACTCTGTATCTCTCATTTGGTCAACCTGGGGAGAACACAATGAGATGAACCTGTGTCATTGTTTGATTAGCTCACTTATCAAATGTCTCAGGCTGTGTGAGTCGGTTTTCCCACATAGGACTATATAATCACACACCTGGCTTGGAGAGAGGGTGTAAGGGAGATTGACTATTATTTCCACCATTTTGTGTCTGCTGATTCTGTTGAGTTGCGTGCAAATCCATATTAGCAGCAATCCGGTCCACTTGATATAGCTCTGTCTCGATTTGGTTTGCCCCAGTCTACCTCTATTGGCCATCCTCCGCCATTGGACTTAAGCTTTGACAGTGGAGAGACGTTCTGGAATTGCTAGAAACGCCTGTACTAAAAGATGATATTGTACCAGGCAGCGCTGCTACACATTGGATAATCTCCAGTCAGAAACACAATGGTCCTTAGCCTAGAACAGATTGAGCTGCCCAGAACAATATATTAAATGATGCCCGTACAGAGGAAATTACAAAAGGTTGAGAGTCTTTTTAGGGATATGTTCCTCCTACTGTAAAAAAGCTGTCTGAGTAGAGGGCCCACCTGTCTGTCTGTCTGTCTGTCTGTCTGTCTGTCTGTCTGTCTGTCTGTCTGTCTGTCTGTCTGTCTGTCTGTCTGTCTGTCTGTCTGTCTCTGTCTGTCTTGTCTGTCTGTCTAGCTTGTCTGTCTTGTTTTGCCTATCTTGTCTTTCTTGTCTGTTTGTCTAGTCTCTCTTGTCTCTGTCTGTTTTGTCTGTCTATCTTGTCTGTCTGTCTGTCTTGTCTGTCTTGTCTGTCTGGTCTCTGTCTGTCTGGTCTCTGTCTGTCTTGTCTGTCTGTGTGTACAGATTTATTGTGCTTATGAATGTTTGTTTAACTGAATTTTTAAGAGGGGTGTATTTCATATTTGAATGGGAATATATTTGTCCCTGTTGTTGATTGAATTTTGTGTGTGTGTTATATGTGTGTTGTACAGATGGAGAAACGAATGAGTTATGCCTATGCCTCAGTATAGGAAATCCAATGTGTCCTGTCCTCCTGTCCTTGTGTCCAATACTGAAGCCACGATTGATACGGCACAATTAACGCCTCGGTCACACCGACAGTGCAAACGTTTCCAATGGAACGCTGCGTTTGCCTTGCAGCATTGCGTTGCAGAAGCAATTGCAGTACGTTCTGTGTGGTGCATATGTTGGATTTATCCAACGTCTGCGTCAAACTGTATTCGTAGACGGCTTGACAGAAATGGTAGCAAAAGGTGAAGGTTGAACTTTTGTTGCGTACATATCCAGATGATGCTGCGTACCATTTTGCGCAATGACGCTATCGGTGGGAGCAAGGCGTATGGTCCAGTGAATGGGTGACAGAATGAAGACGGATGGTGGATGTGAGTTGACCCCTGACCTCTGTGATTAGATAGGGGCTGTGTAATTGGCTGGCTATGTTTCCCATCAGTAGACATTACCCCGGTGGTGCAGAGGACAGAGTCATTAGGACGAGCAGAGCGCTGCTCTCTCTCTCTCCCCCTCTCTCTCTCTCTCTCTCTCTCTCTGTCTGCTGTCTCCCTACTTCCAGGAAATTACTATGTCTCAGGATGGAAGACTAGGAGGGTACACTATCAGTGAGGGACCCTGTAGTTAGCAGCTGATAACGCAACATTCCAGTACAATTTACGGTAACACTTAATGCTTTATTATGTGTTATAAGCATCAGCATTAATGTCCTATTATAAGGCATTTATTGAATGATGTAGAATATTGCAGGTTAACTGTAATTAACCACAAAATAGCATTTTTGGTTCTAATTGATAATTGTTCCTATCAGATTATGGTCCTTCTCTCGAGGAAGACCATTTTATTTTCTCTACTCCTCAAAATGCTGCTCTCTCGCCTCTGAAATCTGATCTTGCGTTTATAAATGCAGCTCTCTGTAGATTTTCCGTGGGCTGATATTGCTGGCTCGTTATGGAAAAATGTGAACTTTGGGCCCTGCGCTGTCAACCGAAGAATGAGACAATGTGAAAGAGCAAAAACCGTTATGCATCATACAAGTTCATATCACAATGCTGGACATAGTGGTTTCAGACTGCATCAACTTGTCACGTCCTGACCATAGTAAGTTGTTATTTTCTATGGTAGAGTAGGTCAGGGTGTGACAGGGGGTGTTTGTCTGTTTTTTATTTCTGTGTTCAGTTTCTAGTTTTGTATTTCTATGTTGGTTTTGTTTGGTATGATCTCCAATTAGAGGCAGCTGGTTGTCGTTGTCTCTAATTGGAGGTCATATTTAAGCTGATGTTTGTCCCACCTGTCTTTGTGGGTGATTATTTTTGAGTAGTGTGTTTTCTCTCTGCGTCACGGGTTGTTGTTTTGTTATTTCAAGTATTTATGTATTGCATTACGTTTCACGGATTAATAAAGATGTGGAACTACAAACACGCTGCGCCTTGGTCCGATCCTTTAGACAACCGTGACACAACTGCACATCTCTGATGATCAGAGTTCTGCTGACCTAGAAAGATGCTACTATACATCTACAGTGGAAGTCAGAAGATTACATACACCTTAGCTAAATACATTTAAACTCAGTTTTTCACAATTCCTGACATTTAATCCCAGTAAAAATTCCCTGTTGTGACAATCGTTGTAATGAGTAGACCAAGGTGCAGCGTGTTGAGTGCTCATGATGAATATTTATTTAAACTCAGAACACTAAAATCAAAATAACAAACAACGGAAAAACGTCACGTTCTACAAGCTATACTGAGCTGTACAAAAACAAGATCCCACAACTAAAGGTGGAAAAAAGGGCTGCCTAAGTATGATTCCTAATCAGAGACAACGATAGACAGCTGCCTCTGATTAGGAACCATACTCTACTCAAGACAAAGAAATAGAAAACAGAATGTAACAAAGAAATATAACACACAGAATGCCCCCCCACACCCTGACCTAACCAAACAGAGAAAAACGGCTCTCTCAGGTCAGGGCGTGACACCTGTCTTAAGTCAGTTAGGATCACCACTTTATTTTAAGAATTTGAAATGTCAGAATAATATTAGAGAATGATTTATTTCAGCTTTTATTTCTTTCATCACATTCCCAGTTGGTCAGATGTTTACATACACTCAATTAGTATTTGGTAGCATTGCCTTTACATTGTTTAACTTGGGTCAAACGTTTTGGGTAGCCTTCCACAAGCTTCCCACAATAAGTTGGTTGAATTTTGGCCCTTTCCTCCTGACAGAGCTGGTGTAACTGAGTCAGGTTTGTAGGCCTCCTTGCTCGCACAGACTTTTTCAGTTCTATCCACAAATTTTCTACAGGATTGAGGTCAGGGCTTTGTGATGGGCACTCCAATACCTTGACTTGGTTGTCATTAAGCCATTTTGCCACAACTTTGGAAGTATGCTTGGGGTCATTGTCCATTTGGAAGACCCATTTGCAACCAAGCTTTAACTTCCTGACTGATGTCTTGAGATGTTGCTTCAATATATCCACATCATTTTCCATCCTCATGATGCCATATATTTTGTGAACAGTCCCTCCTGCAGCAAAGCACCCCCACAACATGATGCTGCCACCCGGTGCTTCACGGTTGGGATGGTGTTCTTTGGCTTGCAAGCCTCCCCCTTTTTCCTCCAAACATAACGATGGTCATTATGGCCAAACAGTTCTATTTTTGTTTCATCAGACCAGAGGACATTTCTCTAAAAAGTACGATCTTTGTCCCCATGTGCAGTTGCAAACCGTAGTCTGGCTTTTTTAATGGTGGTTTTGGAGCAGTGGCTTCTTCCTTGCTGAGCGGCCTTTCAGGTTATGTCGATATAGGACTTGTTTTACTGTGGATATAGATACTTTTGTACCTGTTTCTTCCAGCATCTTCACAAGGTCCTTTGCTGTTGTTCTGGGATTGATTTGCACTTTTCACACCAAAGTACGTTAATCTCTAGGAGACAAAACGCGTCTCCTTCCTGAGCGGTATGACGGCTGCGGGGTCCCATGGTGTTTATACTTGCGTACTATTGTTTGTACAGATGAACGTGGTACCTCCAGGCATGTTGAAATTGCTCCCAAGGATGAACCAGACTTGTGGAGGTCTGCAATTTCTTTTCTGAGATCTTGGCTGATTTCTTTTGATTTTCCCATGATGTCAAGCAAAGAGGCACTGAGTTTGAAGGTAGGCCTTGAAATACATCCACAGGTACACCTCCAATTGACTCAAATGATGTCAGTTAGCCTATCAGAAGTTTCTAAAGCCATGACATCATTTTCTGGAATTTTCCTAGCTGTTTAAAGGCACAGTCAACTTAGTGTATGTAAACCTCTGACCCACTGGAATTGTGATACAGTGAATTATAAGTGAAATAATCTGTCTGTAAACAATTGTTGGAAAAATTGCTTGTGTCTTGCACAAAGTAGATGTCCTAAGCAACTTGCCAAAACTATAGTTTGTTAACAAGACATTTGTGGAGTGGTTGAAAAACAAGTTTTAATGACTCCAACCTAAGTGGATGTAAACTTCCAACTTCAACTGTATAGCACCTATGTGTCCCTACTGTTGTTAGTGCTTTGGAGACCTTTTCATTCCAAGGAAACTGCTACAAATGAAAACAGGTTTCTGAGAATCATCCTTCTTTTGCTACAGGAATTGTATTTATTCATGTACTCAACAAGAACTATGCTTTCAGTGACAGTATGAAACAACAATACTATTACCTTTTCCTGCCTATCAGTTTGGATTAAAATAGGCCCATGCTGTTCTCCGAGTATGTCTATAACTCAACAGTCACGCGGTTCTCTGCTCATCAGTAGGAGCCAGTAGTAGATTTATCTAACGTTCCACAGAGAGGAGTCGACTGGGCTGGTTGCCACGGGGCTGTCAGGGTCTTGTGAAAGGCTGTCCATGTTTGCTCAGCATTTGTCACTTACTGACTAATTGATTGGTTTTCATTGGTCTTGTCCCTGGCACTCATCCTCTCCAGTTAGCTTCAGCACTACAGCCTTTTCTCTACACATGTCCTCTATATTCAAACAGTTGACTTTACTCTGTAGAACATCTAGGCTACCATTTCCTGGTGATGCTGAAGATACTAACATACATTATCACTGCACCTCTAGCTGCGTTTGAGTGGCTGTGTGTGTGTGTCAGAGCTCAGCTGTATAGCCGTGTGTGTGTGTGTGTGTCACCTGTATGCCAGGGTTTGTGCGTGAATGGGCTGTATAGACATGTGCAGAGGCAGCAGCAGTAGCTGATTCAGGCATAGAGACTGAGCCATGAGTCTGCTCTCCCAGCAGCAGCAACAATTACCTGACCTGTTTTACAGACGGAGGGAGGGACAGACATATAATTGGAAAGACAGATGCATAGATGCAACTGAGAGAGAATAGATGGAGGGTGAAGAAGAGGTAGGTAAGGACACGCAGAAAGAGGGAGGGAGGGAGAGAGCGAGAGATTTCATGAGATAGAGAGAGAGTGAGATATTCCGGGCGGGAGGCTCTGTGGGAGAGGTGGCAGACAATTACTAGGCCGTTGTCTGCCCAGTGTCTGCTACTCCGTCACTGCTCAGGAGCTCTCCTCACTGGCTCCCTGCTTCACACACACACACACACACACACACACACACACACACACACACACACACACACACACACACACACACACACACACACACACACACACACACACACACACACACACACACACATTTGGAGGAGCAGGTCAGACTCGGCTCCGGTAGGCTGGGGCTTTATATAGCTATAGCTCTGTAGAAAAAAAGTGTGAGAGCAGACTCACGTATACACAGAGCTGACAGAACAAGAGATGTGTTATTAGTGCAATGCCATACAGCTCATATACCCATATGCTGTACATACACAAGCCTCAACACCTGAGACACACACACACACACATTCACGTGCGTCATTCGCCCTCTTGGGTAAATACACATGGTTGTTATTTTCAGAGAAGTTGAGGGATAGGTAGCTAGAGAGGTTGCGAAATTCTTTAGGTTCAGAGAATTCTGTTGATACCCAGTCACCTTTACTTTAGTATTGGCTCCTGTGTCCCAAATGGCACCCTATTCCCTATATAAAGCACTACTTTAGACCAGAGCCCTATGGGCTGTGGTCAAAAGTAGTAAACCAAATAGCGAATACTGTAGAGTGTCAATTGGGACGGCTGAAGCATCTGACCCATAGTAACCTTACTCAGCAGTTCAGTCAGGTACAATTAACAGCCCCGAAAATTAAAACAACCCCAAGAATTTGAGAAATCTCTGTTTCCGCTCAGGGAATTACACAATCCACATTAGTGAAGTGTCCCTGCTCCACATGCTGTTGCAGTTATAATTGGAAAATCTCCCTTCACTGAGCCAAGGGCTTTCTCCTGTGGACTCACTTCTCTGGACCAGTCAAACTGAAACATCAAGGGGACAGCAGGGCCACGCTCCCTTCCATTCCTACCTCTCCCCCTTCTCTTTCCTTCCTCTTCTCCCCCTCTCTCCTTCCTCACCTCTCTCCCCTTCTTCATCTCAAGGGGCATGCCTCCCCCCTCTTGGGGTATGGGCCGTCAGCGAAGGTGCCTAATTCACTTGATGAGATGTTGAGCGTCAACATTTCCCCCGTCACAATTAGGAAACGTGCGCCGCGTGTCCAAGCAGTGGAAGCAGCGAGCAGCCCGGTTCAGAAGCTGTCGGAGCGCCGTGGTCAGGTGTCAACAACAGCTCCAGGGCAGGAAGAGATCACTGCTGGAGGCACAGGGCATAGCTCCAACTAGGCACAGGGCATGGCTCCATGTCCATCCACCCCCCTCGGCCCCAGACGCTAGCCCCAAGCCCCCATGCCCCAGGGCAGGTGTGAGCCCCAGCCCTACCCCCTCCTGATACCTGCCCTGATCTTTGGTGCTCTCTAACCCTGCTCCCCTATGTAAAACCACGCCTGCCTTGTCTTGCCAGGCTGGCCTGATCCAGCCTCACTTCTCACGAGGTGCCAATTAACGACTGGAAGCTTTTAATTTATCCCTTTTCATTTATCCCTAATTATCTTTACTCTCACTTTCTTTCTCTCTCTCTCTCTCTCTCTCCTTCCCACTGGACTAAAATCTACGTTTCCACAAAATTTCTACCAAAGGATTTACTGTGAGGATGTTGAATCAACGTAGAAAACTGATTGGATTTGAAAAAAGTTATCAACGTAAGGGAATTTGGGATTTATTTTTACCATACTTTCAACCTGCATTTTTTGTTGATTTCACATTGAATTCACATTTGTTGACATCTCAACCAAATGTAAATTAAAACTACACGTACAACTGTCCTCTGAGACCCCAGGGGCTCTTTCTCTCTTTCTCTCTCTCACTCACACCTTTTTCTTTCTCTGTTTTCTCTCGCTCGCTCTCTCTCTCTCTCTCTCTCTCTCTCTCTCTCTCTCTTGCTTTTTCTCTCTCGCTCTCTTTGTATGCCTCTCTCCTTTTTTGGGCTGTTGTGTGATGAAGAATAAGCAGTAGACATTATGCAAGCCAATCCTCATGACTAACTCTGCTCAGTTCCCTCTGCCTATCAAAAACAGGGTTGTCGTGATCAAATGTGGTCGCTGGAGACACTCAGGTGTATAGTGCATTTGGAAGTATTCATACCCTTTGACCTTTTCCACATTTTATTACCTTACAGCCTTATTCTAAAATTGATTAATAAAAAAAATGTCCTCGTCAATCTACACACAATACCCCATAATGACAAGGCGAAAACAGAAATACCTTATTTACATAAGTATTCAGACCCTTTGCTATGAGATTCGAAATTGAGCTTAGGTGCATCCTGTTTCCATTGATCATCCTTGAGATGTTTCTACAACTTGATTGGAGTCCACCTGTGGTAAATTCAATTGATTGGACATGATTTGGAAAGGCACACACCTGTCTATATAAGGTCCCACAGTTGACAGTGCATGTCAGAGCAAAAACCAAACCATGAGGTCGAAGGAATTGTCCGTTGAGTTCCGAGACAGGATTGTGTCGAGGCACAGATCTGAGGAAGGCCCCCAAGAACACAGTGGCCTCCATCATTCTTAAATGGTAGAGGTTTGGAACCACCAAGACTCTTCCTAGAGCTGGCTGCCTGGCCAAACTGAGCAATCGGGGGAGAAGGGCCTTGGTCAGGAAGGTGACCAAGAACCCAATGGTCACTCTGACAGAGCTCCAGAGTTCCTCTGTGGAGATGGGAGAACCTTCCAGAAGGACAGCCATCTCTACAGCACCCCACCAATCAGGCCTTTATGGTAGATTGGCCTGATAGAAGCTAATCTTTAGTAAAAGGCACGCGACAGCCTGCTTGGAGTTTGCCAAGGACTCTCAGACCATGACAAAACAAGATTCTCTGGTCTGATGAAACCAAGATTGAACTCTTTGGCCTGAATGCCAAACTTCACCTCTGGAGGAAACCTGGCACCATCCTTATGGTGAATCATGGTGGTGGCAGCATCATGCTGTGGGGAGGTTTCTCAGCAGCAGGAACTGGGAGATTAGTCAGGATTGAGGAAAAGATGAACGGAGCAAAGTACAGAGAGATCCTTGATGAAAACCTGCTCCAGAGTGCTCAGGAGCTCAGACTGGGGCAAAGGTTCACCTTCCAACAGGACACCAACTCTAAGCACACAGCGAGTGGCTTTGGGACAAGTCTCTGAATGTTCTTGAGTGGCCCAGCCATTGACTGGAATTGAACTTATTTGAATTATTGCATTTTTTAAATCTAAAAACCTGTTTTTGTTTTGTAATTTTGGGGTATTGTGTGTAGATTGATGAGGGGAAAAAAACGATTGAATTAATTTCAGAATAAGGCTGTAAAATAATACTTTCTGAATGCACTGTATCTACATGATATTTCCCGTCTATCCTCCTCCATGTCTTCTCTCTAGTGCAAAGACTGATGTTCCTCTGATTCCCCTGTATTTCCACACCTCTGCTTTCCATTGGAGGGTCTCAGGGTGCTATGCAGAGCATGTAAAGGGGTGCCTTGGCATCTCTTCTGCTGGTGCAGGGAGAGGCGTTCGTCCAAACACTCCAACAAAACAGTCATTACCCAGAAGCCCCCTCATTTCAGAGCTCCATAATTGGTTTCATATGCCTCTGGGATGAGCCACTGATGACTGGGACCAGTTTGTGTAAACCAGCCAGGGCCCAGTCCCTGTCTTTAAAGTGCAGAAAGGCCATACCGTTCCTTTGTTTGTGTGGGAAAGAGAGTCGAAAACAAACAGTGGATCAGAATGCATGTTAGGCCTGTGTAATTGCCTGCTCTGTAAACATGGCAGGTGCCAGAGCATCTCTAAAGGAAAGAATGTCCCAGTTATTTATTTAACTTTTATCTTGATTGGTTTTAACTGACTGGAATGCCTCAGGAAAAACACTTTTGATCAGATTTCTTCTCTATTTCAAGCATTTCGAACAAGTTGTGTTGGCGATGTGTGCTCTATATTGTAGACCCGTTTTTCAACTTAGAAGTAGATTAGGCTAAGCTTCTATTGTAGATATACAGGAACATCAAAATAGCTTTTAACCAAGACGATGTGTGTTCTATCCTGATGACAATGAGCTGTCTAGTGGATGAGGGGTCTGCGTGAGCAGACCGACAGTGGACTATTTCTGTATGTTGGCGTTGTACCGGTGGTGTGCTGTGCAGTGTCCAGGGCTGTGTCCCAAATGGCACCCTATTCCCTATACAGTGCACTACTTTTGACCAGAGCCCAAAAGGGAAAAGGGTGCTATTTGGGACACGGCCCCAGGACTGGGTTCTGTCCAGTCCACAGGATGTAGGAGGCAGAGAGAGACTGGAGAGACTGGAGAGACTAGAGAGACCAGTGCTAAAATCTGTTTTTGGCTGACAGAACCAGACCCAACATAGCCCACCTCACGGTTGGCAGAGTCAGGACAGTGTGTGTGTGGGGGGGGGGACAGAATGGGTACAGGGAATAGGAAACATGTAGAGGGAGAGAGAGAACGAAAGTAGGGAGAAAGAAGTGAGATGGAAAGAGTGCAAGAAAGGTACTTTAGATAGAGGGGGAGAAGGAGCGGGAAAAGAAACATGATAAAGGGTGAAAGGGATGTACAGACAGACTGAGGGAGGGAGAGTTGGCGTCTTGGCCAGGTTGGCGAGAGAGACAGAGAAACAGAGACAGAGAGAGAGAGAGACAGAGACAGAGAGACAGAGAAAGAGAGACACAGAGACAGAGTGAGTAATACAGGAGTTGAACACTAACCAGATACCTGCTCGGGCCCATCGAGAGTGGAGGAGGAGGATAGACGGAGAGAAGGAGATGATTTGGGGTGGGGTCTGGCCCCCAGTCTGCCTGCCTGCCTCCCCTGGCCTGCTGCGTTCACACGGAGGGGGGACTGTTTGTTTTAGTGGCTCAGTCCGCATGGCAACCACTTGTGAGTGGCTCCTGTGAAAGACTCCGCTGGCTCAGGATGAAGGGTGAACATCGTCAACGAATAAACACGGCAAGACACTCTCCGTATGCCCCTCTGGACTCTGTACCCCCAAACACTGCAGTCTTACCCCTAGTATGTATACTATGCACACTCACCATGAGCTGTACCAGTGTTCTACCTTTTATCTCCATCCCTGACCTCTGACCTCTACACATAAACATCAGCTGACACTCTCCATATGCCCCTCCCTTTGTACCCACATCTCAATGACACTCCATACTGTTCATCTCTATCCCCCAATCCCCTACCATCCATTCTACCTTTCCACCTCCCTCTCTTTCCATCCCTTTGTACAGTGGCGACAGTAATTCCTCTCCACCCTTCTCATTGGTCTTCTATGACTCTCTGTTTCAGACATGGACGAGTGTGAGAATGAGTACAACGGAGGCTGTGTCCACGAGTGTATCAACATCCCGGGCAACTACAGGTGCACCTGCTACGACGGATTCATGTTGGCCCACGACGGACACAACTGTCTGGGTGAGTGTGCAAGTCCTCCTAACCCCCTTTGAAACTCAAAAGTGCAACCTATCCAAGTCTGTCATTTATGTTTGTATGAGACTGTGCTGTCTTTGGATCTTTCCCTTCCTGTGTGTTCTTATTCTGCTCTGTGTCTATCTGCATGTGTGTGTGTGCGTCTGTGTGTGCATGCATACCTTTGTGTGTGTGTGTGTTTGTGTGTGTGTGTGCGTGCGTGTGCGTGTGTGCGTGTACTGTGCACTCTATCTGCTATGCGGTTTGTCTGTCTGGCTCTCAGCTCTCTTCGTTCTCCAGAGAGTCTCTGTCATCATTTTGGAGGACATTATTTTAGCTGTTTTATGCTCATTTCATTCTTTGGGTTTCGTTTTGGGAGGGCGCTCAGGGTTGAAGAGTTCTTCTCTTCCTCAGCTAGATATCTCCTACAGATATCTGTCTGGGGCATCTGCAACGTGCACTGACTGACAGATCCAGCCCATTTAGTCTCGGCCTTCTCTTATTGACTTAGTGGCAGGCAGACAAATGTGTTTCTGCTCTCCTGCAACATGCCGGTTCTGCTTGGATGTGCTTAGACACATTTCATCTTTTCGCTCCCCGCCCCGCTGATTGACGCAAGCAAAATCTAAATGTGTAGTTTGGATGCCCTTGCCCGCAACCCAAACATTTTTTGGTGGGACATGTTTTGGCATTTGTAGGTATTATGTCTGATTCTGTGAAGCCAGGGAGGGAGGGAGGGAGGGAGGGGGAGTAGGGGGGAGAGGAACATGCCATTAGGTGTAGTCAGGAATGGCTGAGTTAGATACTCCTGAAACCTCCCCTGGAGAATGTTGTTACAGTGTGAGTCCCATGTGATTAACTTTGTGACTGCTGATTGTGTCTGACTGAGAGATGAGTCCTGGGTGGTGTTCAGTAGGCACGGAACGGAAAAACTCTTGGAAACGGAACAAATAGGTCATTATCTATAACACATAATACTAAGGTACAGAGCGTTCGATTTGCCTGCCCGGGGAGCAAGGAGACCCCCAGCTCCTCTAAAACCATTGACAACTGCGTGCCATTTTCAAGGGATTGTCAAATAAATGTGTATCTCATCATGTATCTCTCAATATTGGCCACCATTAAAAGTGAACTATACCTGATTGGTGTGAGTGGTTTAGGTTCATTTCCCATCCTTTGTGGGGTCTGCCTGTCAAGCAGCCGTTGTACTGTTAGCTGATCGTGTTTACTTTGCCAGCAACCGGTAGAAACTTTGTTCAGTTGGCATAAACATCGTGGTAAGTAGACCTAATGTACTTTTTTCTCCAATCAACGTAGGCCTACCTAGCGAAGTTAGCTAACATTATCCCCTCGTCAACGTTGTTAACAGTGTTTAATCATGACTGCTGCTGACAGACGTGATAGGCTACGGTGACTGATGGACCACAGCAAATTGGCTAACTAGCTAATAACAGATCACGTCAATATGGCCTGTTAACAAGCTAACTTTCAGGGGATAAACTAGATGGCTATATTTGCTCGTCATCTAACTGGTGACGACAGTAGTCCAACTGACAGATTTACCAGGACGAGGCCGTGCCGATGTTAAGCTCTTTCCAAAAGGCTAAACTCTGATGAAGCGAGCTAAATGACATGTTTTCTTTGCTAGCTAGCTAGCTACATGCCAAATGGATAGGCAACGGTCATGCTCACGTATCTGAAAATACATGATGTTTACTGATCATGAAAAACATGCAGTTACTTGCTGTATAACTCTGGTGATAGAGAGACATGTGGAATAATGTGTATTGAATATACACAAGCACATGGATGGATGCATTAGTATTTGTACATGGTCGTCTCTGGTCTAGTCTGGGTTTGGCCTCACTGACTCTTCAGTGATGATGAGCTTTTCTGTTCCCGCCTCAAGTTCCCCTGCAACGCCCTCATACCCCAACCCCCCCCCCCCCCCCCCCCACACACACCATAAACATAAACACACTTGTTTTCAGCCTGTCAGAGAGGACAGAGGTCACCAGAGAAGGGCACTCCCATTCCTCCTAACCCTAACCCACCCTCTGTTAGAACCAGGACAACACTGGTGTCTCCACAGCAATGCCATTGTATCATTTCTAACGCTTAAAAATGTCACTTTGGTGTTACGCCTGTTGTTACGTCCCAGAATTCAACTTGGCATGTCAAATGTTTATGTTACTGGTTGCAAATGGACAAAGGAAGGAAACATGTCAGAGAAAATGAATAACCTAGGCTACCCTCTTATTTAGGTTCAAGGATGAAATACCATACTTGAAATCTGTCCGTTTTTCTGTTTAGCAAGGCGGGATAGGGACACGGGGGGATTGCTTGAAGCCTGTTTGATAGCTAGCTAATGTTTTGGTGTTGTTTTTCTAATTCAGTGTGCCTGTCTGTCTGCCGGTGTATGTGTTTTAAGTGTCTGCAGCTGTTGTGTTGTCGGTGGCTGGATGCAGAGCGCTCGTCGGATTGTGTGTGTTGTGGTGAACTAAAGAAAATTAACACGAGGGAGAGAGATTTACTGCATGTGTTTGTGGCCACTTGGAAAGAATCAATTGGCCACATGCTGGCTGTGTGTCAGCAGACCTGGGTTCAAATACTATTCAAAATCTTTGGAATACTTTCAGCGTTTGTTCTAGTCTGCCTGGAGTGCCAGATGGATAAGGTTTGCAACTTGGCGACTGTCCTATTGATTCCATTGCACCCGGCAAGATCAATCAAGCCCAGTTAAAGTATTTAAAAATGAAATAATGTTCTATTTGAACCCAGGTATTTGTGTCCAAGTGGTTATAGAGGGTTCTCTGGTCGTCACACTGCCACTCCACTGAGTGGAGGAAATTGGCCACGTCTGTTAAAAGGTCATTAACCAGACTATGCTGATGAGATGTAGTTTTAATAAACAGACACTAATTAGCCGTGAATGGAGAGTTCAAAGGGAGGGATCGGAAAGCAGTCAAGGGAGAAATCAAACACTTCTAATCAGACATTTCCCGCTGGGCACACACTGGATGAATCAACGTCGTTTCCACGTCATTTCAACAAAATGAACGTTGAACCAACGTGGAATAGACGTTGAATGGACATCTGTGCCCAGCGGGTTATGACGACACTTAATCACTATCAGACATTTATGATGCAATTTAATCAGGATCAGTCATTTAAATAATGAAAAGTACAATGACAAGTGCTTTAGTATCTTTTTAATTTTGTATTAATTTCTAATCCTGGTTCTAAACTTGATTCCACTGTGTGTTACTGCCAATCCATACCTAATTATCTCTCTCTTTCGCTCTCTCTATCTCTCTCTCTCTCCTCCTCCTCCTCCTCTCCCTCCTCTCCCTCTGTATTCTCTTGGGTATCTTGGCGGTGGATGGGAATTGGAGGCTGTCCAAGCCATTCCCCCAGAGGCAATGGACTTGCTCTCAAATTGACATCTTTATTGCGGAATGTCTCAAATACAACACAGAATGATGATGGGGATGAGAACAGAGGCAGGACCGCCAAGGGCCGGCGCACACCGCTCAGAGTCCACTGCTGCTTCCAGGAGCTCCCTCGCTTTCTATCTCTCTCTCTCTCCCGGCGTTCTTCTCTTCCTTGTCTGTCTGTCTGTCTGTCTGTCTGTCTGTCTGTCTGTCTGTCTGTCTGTCTGTCTGTCTTCGTCCTCTCTTCTTCACCTCTTTTATCCTTTTCATCTCTCAATTTTCCCTCCATCTGTCATTGGTTTCTCTTTTTCGTTCTCGTTTCTTTCTGTCTGTCATTCTGTCAGCAGTCATTATAGTTGTCCTTGACAGAGCATCGAGGTGGTGAATCACTCAACATCAGTCAGAGCCATTAGGTGTGGCTCAGGGAATGGCATCACTTCTCCACAACTGGTTACCCAATCCCCATTCTTTTAGTGAAGTGCTTTCATTCAGGAAGATTCTATCAGCAGCTCTTCAGCACTCTGCCTTCTGTCTCACTTTTTCTCTGAGATCATCTGTTAACTTGTTTTCAATGCTGAGGCCTGCCTGATTTGACACAATGAATAGAGAGCGCTACGGTCGCTGTCTCCTTAAAAAATGGAATTTAGCGAAAACGTCACCCTCGTCGGAGGTCATGACCTGGCTCTGTCGCAGCTTCCCAGCCAATCCAGCGCTCCCGTTCTCCCTGCGTCGCCATGCGTTGCCATAACGTGGTATGAGGCGGACAGCAGCTCGGTAACAAATGTCACGGGAGTATTAGAGGAGCAGATCGGAGCGTCATCGCTACCAAGATACCTGAGGGATGGATCTGGCGCAGTCAGGTTGGAGGGAGAGACAAGTGGATGGGGTCGTTGGGGTGGGCTCTGCGTGCCACGACTTTGAGGGTACAGTTGCGGTCACTAAAAACCTCGCTCTCTAGCGTCTAGTAGTGATATTTTGCCACAGAAACTGCTGTACTGCTGTAATTCCTTTGTGCCCCCAACTGTATTTCTGTCGGGTAGAGGTATGGGGTGACACTCAGGGTATTCAGAAGAGTTACGAACGCTGACGTAGAATGAGTGGTATGCGGGTTCCAGCTACCTTCATATGGGCGTCTGTATCAGGGTTTAGGGTAGTTATATGTGTAGTTATATCATAGGGTTTTACAGTTTGGCTGTAAAACCCTATGAGGGCTGATGGGTAGGGGTGTGGTAGAGGTGCTGTAGTGGGGTCCAGGATGTTTATTTGAGGTGTGATCACTGGTAGAGAGGTAGAGGGGCTCAGGGAGGCACTATTTGGGGTCTGTGATCTATATTTGAGGCGTGAAGATATACAGTGTAAACTGTTTTGAGGAATGAGCGTTGAGTTCCTGCGTATTGACTCAATGGATATTTTGGCATTGCCACCTTTCGTGTTTACCCCTCATCACTAACTCTCGGAGATACAGGTGACTGCCAAAATAATGGAAACACTTGAGTGAACGAGGATACAAGGTATGTTGAAAGCAGGTGCTTCCACACAGGTGTGGTTTCTGAGTTAATTAAGCAGTTAGAGTCATTTAAAAATGCTGGGCAGGCCATTATTTTGGCTACCAAGGCACGAGTGGCCACTGAATGGTTTGATGAGCAAAACACCAAATGATGGAATTTCTCATGGAAGAATGGTGTCGCATCCCTCCAATAGAGTTCCAGACACTTGTAGAATCTATGACAAGGTGAATTGAAGCTGTTCTGGTTTTGTGGTGGCCCAACGCCCTATTAAGATGCTTTATGTTGGTGTTTCCTTTATTTTGGCAGTTACCTGTACACAAATAGTATCATGTGTGACACATAGGCATGATATAGGAACAACTATATAACGCTCGTGCGTAACTGACACACATAGTCAACCCCCAGTTTGCTGGGCCAAGCCCAATTACTGTTTCTGGACATCTACCAATCACAATCTGTCCACTTCCACGGTAGGACTCATCAGTAACAACATTAGCGTTTCTTATAAAGTCTCTCCCCGTGAAAGTACCCTTTCACTCAATGACATGTGAACGTATGGTTAGTCTAGGAACAACGGCAGACAGTAAACACAGTCACAGGCAAACCGCATCTCTAGGGACTTATCACAGCCTCACACATACGGCAGCATGGGTTGAATTGGCTGGTATTATGGGTTGGAGGTTGGAAGGGCTGTAAATGAAAGTCTCATGTATTCCGTGACTGACTAGTGAGAATATAGGGTCTGTCTGTCTGGTTACTGTAACCGCCTGCCTCCTGTGTTCTGTCTCATTAATCACTGCTGTAAACATGATGTCAGAACAGAGCTCCAACAACATTTCCCACTAGATTTGTACTCAGACGGGTTGCAAAGGCCCCTAAAGTGACTGTTATATGGCGGCTGAACCAAGGTGCTCAATTGAAGCCAATTTGATGTGATTTGTTATATCTTGGGGGCTATAATCATAGACACAGCCTTGTTACTTCCCAGTCCCTGTATGTCCGTGCTGCATGTACTCTAAGGTGTGTGATGTCTTGTCAACAGCCTGGCTACTCGTCAGTAAGGCTGCTGTACAATCAGGTCCAGTGGTCTGGGTCGGGGAGTTGGACTGGGGATCAGAGATCACTGGTGGTACACTGGTGGGATTCTTCACTGTTAGGGCGTATTGCTGTTCCACTGCTCTGAAGGCCATTAACCCCAGAAAATACCACTTGTTCTTTTTCTCCACACCAACTACTTCTAGTAGACTGACGGAATTCTAGATGACCAGAAACCTAAAGACCTGCTGCTTTGAAATTAAGGGACGGGGGGACAGGAGGGAAGAAGAACATGTAGAGAGAGAGGGAGAGGAGGGAGAGAGGGAGAGGGAGAGGGGGGAAACAGGAGGGAAGAAGAACATGTAGAGAGAGAGGGAGAGGAGGGAGAGAGGGAGAGGGAGGGAAACAGGAGGGAAGAAGAACATGTAGAGAGAGAGGGAGAGGAGGGAGAGAGGGAGAGGGAGAGGGGGGGGAAACCGGAGGGAAGAAGAACATGTAGAGAGAGAGGGAGAGGGAGGGAGAGAGGGAGGGAGAGGGAGGGGGGGGGAACAGGAGGGAAGAAGAACATGTAGAGAGAGAGGGAGAGGAGGGAGAGAGGGAGAGGGAGGGGGGGAAACAGGAGGGAAGAAGAACATGTAGAGAGAGAGGGAGAGGGAGGGGGGGGAAACAGGAGGGAAGAAGAACATGTAGAGAGAGAGGGAGAGGGAGAGGGGGAAACAGGAGGGAAGAATAACATGTAGAGAGAGAGGGAGAGGGAGGGAGAGAGGGAGAGGAAGGGGGGGAAACAGGAGGGAAGAAGAACATGTAGAGAGAGGGAGAGGAGGGAGAGAGGGAGGAGGGAGGGGGGGAAACAGGAGGGAAGAAGAACATGTAGAGAGAGAGGGAGAGGAGGGAGAGAGGGAGAGGAAGGGGGGGGGGGAAACAGGAGGGAAGAAGAACATGTAGAGAGAGAGGGGAGAGGGAGGGAGAGAGGGGAGGGAGAGGGAGAGGGGGGGAAACCGGAGGGAAGAAGAACATGTAGAGAGAGAGGGGAGAGGAGGGAGAGAGGGAGGGAGAGGGGGGGAAACAGGAGGGAAGAAGAACATGTAGAGAGAGAGGGAGAGGGAGGGGGGAAACAGGAGGGAAGAATAACATGTAGAGAGAGAGGGAGAGGAGGGAGAGAGGGAGAGGGAGGGGGGGAAACAGGAGGGAAGAAGAACATGTAGAGAGAGAGGGAGAGGAGGGGAGAGAGGGAGAGGGAGGGGGGGAAACAGGAGGGAAGAAGAACATGTAGAGAGAGAGGGAGGGGGAGAGGAGGGGAAACAGGAGGGAAGAAGAACATGTAGAGAGAGAGGGAGAGGGAGGGGGGGAAACAGGAGGGAAGAATAACATGTAGAGAGAGAGGGAGAGGAGGGAGAGAGGGAGAGGGAGGGGGGGAAACAGGAGGGAAGAAGAACATGTAGAGAGAGAGGGAGAGGAGGGAGAGAGGGAGAGGAAGGGGGGGGGGAACAGGAGGGAAGAAGAACATGTAGAGAGAGAGGGAGAGGAGGGAGAGAGGGAGAGGGAGGGGGGGAAACAGGAGGGAAGAAGAACATGTAGAGAGAGAGGGAGAGGGAGAGAGGGAGAGGGAGGGGGGGGGGAAACAGGAGGGAAGAAGAACATGTAGAGAGAGAGGGAGAGGGAGAGGGGGAGAGGGGGGAAACAGGAGGGAAGAAGAACATGTAGAGAGAGAGGGAGAGGGGAGAGGGGGAGAGGGGGGAAACAGGAGGGAAGAAGAACATGTAGAGAGAGAGGGAGAGGGGGGGGAGAGGGGGGAAACAGGAGGGAAGAAGAACATGTAGAGAGAGAGGGAGAGAGGGGAGGGGGAGGGAAACAGGAGGGAAGAAGAACATGTAGAAAGAGAGGGAGAGGGAAAGGGGGAGAGAGGGGGAGGGGGGAAACAGAAGGGAAGAAGAAAATGTAGAGAGAGAGGGAGAGGGGGGGAGAGAGAGAGGGAGAGGGGGAAGAGAGAGAGAAGAGAGAACAGTCTGTCTTAACCAAACGTGTGTAGGAAGTTGTTTCCTAGGGTCCCATATATTAGTTTAGGGCACTAATTGATTTAAAATTGCAAAATTGCAGTGCACTCTGATTAAAGCTCGGTCCTGTTCAGTTCCTCTTCAACCTTTTTGATTTAGACTTGTATTTATTTTGTTTTTGGCCGTGGACACAGCTGGGCCCGTTATGTTGATCATTTGGTGCCTTGCTACGGACGTCTGTAGGGCTCAGACAAGTTTATTTTCTTTCTGACGCGTCCTTTTCAGTCTTACGCGAGGTCTTAGCTCAGAGTGCCTTGGCTTCACAGCGGGAGCGGCCCTGACTGCAGACTCATAGAATGCTGAAACTCTGACAACACGGACATAATGGGGGAAGGAAAGGGGGGAGACGTGGAGAGAGGGGGGATAAGAGGAGAAATAGAGTGAGGGTTAGCCAACAGGCTATTGCTAATATCTCTTTAGAGAGAGACTGGGTGAAACATGGAGGCCCAGGGAAGTGGCATCTTCACATTTATTTCCCTGTTTTCCCTGTTTCTCTTCTCCCATCTTCCCTCCTCTCCTCTCTACCCCTCTGCCCTTTATCTGTCTTACTCCTCTCGTCACCTCCAGGATGGGAAATTCATGTTTTGGTCCACTAGCCACTGTGGCAGGTAAATGTAAAAAATATAGCAACCACTGAGATTTTTTACCTGCCCCAAAAACAATTCTCCAGAATTACACCAAAAAAATGTGTTTCAAAAACAAAAAATATATTACAAGTAAGAAGTCATGGGGTATATTACTTCATTTCATAGCATTTTTATGACCTGCGTCTTTTAACCAATGTATGTTAAATCAATCATTTAGATAATAAATAATAATAAAAACAGATAAACAGTTCTACAACAGAACATCAAGAATCAACAAAGTGCCTGTCCTGCCACAAAACGCTGAGTGATCCGGCTTATTTATTAATATAGTTCAGGGCTCTACACTGACATTTTTTACAAGGAGTGCATGATGTGCTCCTCAGTAGAAATGTAGAAGCACACAAATAAATCTAGGAGAACAATGACTAAAAGATCATGAAAGAACATTTTTGGGAGTGATCCATACTCAATTTAGAGTGGCAGGTAGCCTAGTGGGTAGAGCGTTGGGCCAGTAACAAAAGGTTGCTAGATCAAATCTCTGAGCTGACAAGGTAAAAATCTGTTGTTCTGCCCCTGAACAAGGCAGTTAACCCACTGTTCCTAGGCCGTCATTGTAAATAAGAATTTGTTCTTAACTGACTTGCCTAGTAAAACAAAAACACAATCTGAAATATTTCAGCTGGCCCTTTAAGGGACAAGCCGTTACCATGGTAACTTGGGCACTGGCTTGTCTGTGATGACAACTAGTCTTCCTAGCAGCAAACTAAAGCTAACATTGAAAAACAACCTAGCATGTGAACAAAACAATGTAACTGGCCAAGAAACACGAGGACAAAGTCTCATTTCACTAGCCGTTCTTGTCAATTCGACCAACTTCTAAATGTGGGTTTTGAATTTCATTTTTTTAAGTGTCCCAAATGCTCTGTGTGACCACCCACCAACGTGGCTAGTGAAATATACATTCTTACCTGCCAATGACAAAATCTATCTGCATTTGATAGGTGGCGAGTGTTAATTTCCAACCCTGGTCACCTCCCTTCTCCTACCCTCCTCTCCTCTCCCCATCAATCTTCTCCCCCTTTGTGTCAAGCACATCCTCATCGCGTCCAAATAAGAGTTTACACAAGCAAAACAAAGGCTCCAGTTTAAACTTGCAGAGTGCCTTGCCAGTGTTTATGTTTAAATGTTGGCAAAGATCAATTAAATGTGGAGATGACACTTCAACAGCCCTGTCTCTCTCTCTCTCTCTCTCTCTCTCTCTCTCTCTCTCTCTCTCTCTCTCTCTCTCCACACACACACACTCTCTCTCTCTCTCTCTCTCTCTCTCTGTCTCTCTCTCTCTCTCTCTCTCTCTCTCTCTCTCTCTCTCCACACACACACACACACACACACACTCTCTCTCTCTCTGTCTCTCTCTCTCTCTCTCTCTCTCTCTCTCTCTCCACACACACACACTCTCTCTCTCTCTCTGTCTCTCTCTCCACACACACACACTCTCTCTCTCTCTCTGTCTCTCTCTCTCTCTCTCTCTCCACACACACACACACACACACTCTCTCTCCCTCTGTCTCTGATCTTTCTCGCTCTCTCTCTTCTCTTCTCTGTATCTCTTTGTATTTCTCTAAAGTAAAAGCCTCTGTCATATTGATGTCATCTGTTTAGTTCTGTCTATAGGCAGTGGTGGAAAAAGTACCAAATTGCCGTACTTGAGTAAAAGTAAAGATACCTTAATAGAAAATGACTCAAGTAAAAGTGAAAGTCACCCAGTAAAATACTACTTGAGAAAAAGTCTAAAAGTATTTGGTTTTAAATATACTTAAGTATCAAAAGTACAAGTATACATCATTACACATTCCTTCACAAATCAGATGACACAATTTTCTTGTTTTTTTAATTTACAGATAGCCAACACTCAAACATAATTTACAAACAAAGCATTTGTGTTTAGTGAGTCCGCCAGATCAGAGGCAGTAGGGATGACAAGGGATGTTCTCTTCATAAATGTGTGAATTGGACCATTTTCCTGTCCTGCTAAGCATTCGAAATGTAACAAATACTTTTGGGTGACAGGGAAAATGTATGGAGTAAAAAGAACATTATTTTCTTTAATAATGTAGTAAGGTAAAAGTAAATGTCAAAAATATAAATAGTAAAATAAACTACAGATACCCCAAAAAACGACTTAAGTAATACCTGAAAGTATTTTTACTTAAGTACTTTACACCACTGTCTATAGGGACAAAGGGAGATGAGAAAGCTTTCAACTTCAATCGGGGTCTTCTAAGAGATCAGCTCCAGATTGTAGTGCAGGTCTAGAAGGTCGTGCATTTTGGCTCAGGACAGTGGTGAGGTTTGCCTGTAGGGCTTAGTGATAAGTGGATGGGACTGGGAGAAGGAGAGTAGTGAGGTGTGCCATGGGGTATATTGTGTAGAGAAATGTATATTGGATGCTAGATGGTGGATTGTGTTGGCTTGTGGGAGGTGGATGCTACAGAGGACATCTGCTTGGTAGAGCTCTGAACAGATGCTGTTTCACCCTGCAGCCTCGCTGTGACATGTCTCTCTACAGTCAGGCTTGAGAGAGCTGCTCAGCTAAACACAGTGTATTATTCTAAACCAGACAGTTAGATCCTCCCTCACGCATGAATCTATCACTTTCGATTTAACAGTTTTCGTCTTTATTTGTCATTTTCCTGTCAGTCCCACTGGTCCCTCTCTCCTAATCACCTGGGACCAGGGACCAGGGACTTGAAGAGGTCTGGCTGAAACCATTGAGCTGTTGAAATACTGGCATCGCTGGTTTTGTTCCATCTTTTAAAGGGCCCTCTGCTCTCCTTAGACTGTAAAGCCTTTTGAGATACTTTGGCAGGTGAATACAGCAATAGAGGGCAGAGGGGAGGAAAGAGGGGAGAGGAGGGGACAGAGGAGAATGGAGGGGAGGGAAGATGAGAGAGGGGAGGTGATGGGGCAGGAGGAGAGACCATCGAGGGAGAGATGGGGTAGGGAGGGAGGGAAGGAAGGGTAGACTAAGCTGTATGTACAGTACCTAAGAATAAAACACTATATTTAAAGGGTTATTAGACACCATAACAATATATACAGTAGGCCTATATTTTGTCAGACACTCACAAAGGCATGCAGACAGATCAAATGTAAATGGAGTTCACTGCCTTACACTGGAACATGATGTGTGCATAGATAAAACACACACCAGACAAGGCTCTTTTCCTCTCCTCTCCTCTCCTCTCCTCTCCTCTCCTCTCCTCTCCTCTCCTCTCCCTCTCCTCTCCTCTCCTCTCCCCTCCCCTCCCCTCCTCTCCTCTCCTCTCCTCTCCTCTCCTCTCCCCTCCTCTCCCCTCCCCTCCCCTCCCCTCCTCTCCCCTCCCCTCCCCTCCTCTCCTCTCCTCTCCCCTCCTCTCCCCTCCCCTCCTCTCCTCTCCTCTCCCCTCCCCTCCTCTCCCCTCCCCTCCCTTCCCCTCCTCTCCTCTCCTCTCCTCTCCTCTCTGTGTTAGCATGACAGTAAAGTCTTTCCTCTCCCCCTAACGCTTAACAAGGCCTGAAGGCCTCTGTCCTGGGACTTAACAAGCCGACAGCCTAAATGCTCCGACGAGAGAGAATGTTGCCAGGTAAAGCCAGCACTCAAATAAAAGCAGTCTAACCCACATGAAGATATGTCCGGAACTCAGACAGGGGTCCCAGACAGAGAGAGGGAGAGAAAGAGAGCAGGAGAGACAGAGAGAGAGAAAAATGAATAGGAGACAATAAAGTCCTCTACCTCAGGAAGAGGTAGAGGACTGGTGCCAGGGAGGGGGACATACAGGAAGAGGTAGAGGACTGGTGCCAGGGAGGGGGACATACAGGAAGAGGTAGAGGACTGGTGCCAGGGAGGGGGACATACAGGAAGAGGTAGAGGACTGGTGCCAGGGAGGGGGACATACAGGAAGAGGTAGAGGACTGGTGCCAGGGAGGGGGACATACAGGAAGAGGTAGAGGACTGGTGCCAGAAAGGGGGACATACAGGAAGAGGTAGAGGACTGGTGCCAGTGAGGGGGACATACAGGAAGAGGTAGAGGACTGGTGCCAGGGAGGGGGACATACAGGAAGAGGTAGAGGACTGGTGCCAGGGAGGGGGGGGACATACAGGAAGAGGTAGAGGACTGGTGCCAGAGAGGGGGACATACAGGAAGAGGTAGAGGACTGGTGCCAGGGAGGGGGACATACAGGAAGAGGTAGAGGACTGGTGCCAGGGAGGGGGACATACAGGAAGAGGTAGAGGACTGGTGCCAGGGAGGGGGACATACAGGAAGAGGTAGAGGACTGGTGCCAGGGAGGGGGACATACAGGAAGAGGTAGAGGACTGGTGCCAGGGAGGGGGACATACAGGAAGAGGTAGAGGACTGGTGCCAGGGAGGGGGACATACAGGAAGAGGTAGAGGACTGGTGCCAGGGAGGGGGACATACAGGAAGAGGTAGAGGACTGGTGCCAGAGAGGGGGACATTACAGGAAGAGGTAGAGGACTGGTGCCAGGGAGGGGGACATACAGGAAGAGGTAGAGGACTGGTGCCAGAGAGGGGGACATACAGGAAGAGGTAGAGGACTGGTGCCAGAGAGGGGGACATACAGGAAGAGGTAGAGGACTGGTGCCAGAGAGGGGGACATACAGGAAGAGGTAGAGGACTGGTGCCAGGGAGGGGGACATACAGGAAGAGGTAGAGGACTGGTGCCAGAGAGGGGGACATACAGGAAGAGGTAGAGGACTGGTGCCAGGGAAGGGGACATACAGGAAGAGGTAGAGGACTGGTGCCAGAGAGGGGGACATACAGGAAGAGGTAGAGAGGATGTTGTGGCTTTCTATTTCAGGCAGTGTGACACAGAATCACAGGTCTGTTCTGGGTGTATTAAGCCTGGGCTGACCTGGCTGTCAGTGGACTCCGTCTCAGACCGTAAGTTAGGAGCACCAGGTCCAGTGATCCTCCATTGTGTGTTCTACAGTGGTCCAGTAGTGATAATCATAAAGCCCTTTACAGCCTGGCATGAAGACCATCCTACATGCCACTCAGAGCTGTAAAGCTCTCTGACTAACTCAGTGCCATCAAAATATATACAAACTCTGTCTCCACAGACAGACAGACAGACAGACAGACAGACAGACAGACAGACAGACAGACAGACAGACAGACAGACAGACAGACAGACAGACAGACAGACAGACAGACAGACAGACAGACAGACAGGCCGTGGTACACACAGACAGCAAGCTCTCTTAATCTCCTTGACAAACAGGCCCTGATCACCCCTCACCACTCACTGTGCAGTCAGCCCAGTACTGTATGGCCTCCTCCCTGGAACCAGGACCTACTGTAGCTCCCTGAAAGTAAACCAGGGATCAGCTGTTTTTTTGAGGCCCTTTCACCCTGATCTTGGTTGTTTATGAGTGGGTGAGACAGGCAGACGCAGACAGACGGAGACAGACGGCCGGCCGGGCGATTGCATCACCTCAGATCTTCAGATCACAGAGAAGCAGACAGACCTGACTAGATGAGATTAGAGAGACAGAGTCTCCCGGCTCCACGCTGCCTTAGCGCTTAGCACTGTCTGCCCAACCAGAGCCTCGTCCTCTCATTTCCTCCCTGTAAAGACCTGCACTCTAATCACAAGGGGAAATGGTCACGTTGCTCCTCTTTCATTTCACTTAGCGGTTTGTGATGGATGACGGATGGAGCCAGTTACTGTCCTCCACTATCACCGAGTTCCTAGGTTAAATAAACACGGGCCAGTTGTTGCACTGGAGTAAGGGGAAGAGTTTTGGTCCATGTCTGACATGGCAGCCTATTCCCTAGTCAAAAGTAGTGCACTATGTAGGTAATGGGGTGCCATTTGGGACAGAGCTTGGTATTTAGACCACCTGTCAGATGTGTTTTCATGGAGGACGGTTAGGAAACCTTGATAGGTGGTGAGTGGGTGTGTTCATGGAGGACGGTTAGGAAACCTTGATAGGTGGTGAGTGGGTGTTTTCATGGAGGACGGTTAGGAAACCTTGATAGGTGGTGAGTGGGTGTTTTCATGGAGGACGGTTAGGAAACCTTGATAGGTGGTGAGTGGGTGTTTTCATGGAGGACGGTTAGGAAACCTTGATAGGTGGTGAGTGGGTGTTTTCATGGAGGACGGTTAGGAAACCTTGATAGGTGGTGAGTGGGTGTTTTCATGGAGGACGGTTAGGAAACCTTGATAGGTGGTGAGTGGGTGTTTTCATGGAGGACGGTTAGGAAACCTTGATAGGTGGTGAGTGGGTGTTTTCATGGAAGACGGTTAGGAAACCTTGATAGGTGGTGAGTGGGTGTTTTCATGGAGGACGGTTAGGAAACCTTGATAGGTGGTGAGTGGGTGTTTTCATGGAGGACGGTTAGGAATCCTTGATAGGTGGTGAGTGGGTGTTTTCATGGAGGACGGTTAGGAAACCTTGATAGGTGGTGAGTGGGTGTTTTCATGGAGGACGGTTAGGAATCCTTGATAGGTGGTGAGTGGGTGTTTTCATGGAGGACGGTTAGGAAACCTTGATAGGTGGTGAGTGGGTGTTTTCATGGAGGACGGTTAGGAAACCTTGATAGGTGGTGAGTGGGTGTGTTCATGGAGGACGGTTAGGAATCCTTGATAGGTGGTGAGTGGGTGTTTTCATGGAGGACGGTTAGGAAACCTTGATAGGTGGTGAGTGGGTGTTTTCATGGAGGACGGTTAGGAAGCCTTGATAGGTGGTGAGTGGGTGTTTTCATGGAGGACGGTTAGGAAGCCTTGATAGGTGGTGAGTGGGTGTTTTCATGGAGGACGGTTAGGAAACCTTGATAGGTGGTGAGTGGGTGTTTTCATGGAGGACGGTTAGGAAGCCTTGATAGGTGGTGAGTGGGTGTTTTCATGGAGGACGGTTAGGAAGCCTTGATAGGTGGTGAGTGGGTGTTTTCATGGAGGACGGTTAGGAAACCTTGATAGGTGGTGAGTGGGTGTTTTCATGGAGGACGGTTAGGAATCCTTGATAGGTGGTGAGTGGGTGTGTTCATGGAGGACGGTTAGGAAACCTTGATAGGTGGTGAGTGGGTGTTTTCATGGAGGACGGTTAGGAAACCTTGATAGGTGGTGAGTGGGTGTTTTCATGGAGGACGGTTAGGAAACCTTGATAGGTGGTGAGTGGGTGTTTTCATGGAGGACGGTTAGGAAACCTTGATAGGTGGTGAGTGGGTGTTTTCATGGAGGACGGTTAGGAAGCCTTGATAGGTGGTGAGTGGGTGTTTTCATGGAGGACGGTTAGGAAACCTTGATAGGTGGTGAGTGGGTGTTTTCATGGAGGACGGTTAGGAAACCTTGATAGGTGGTGAGTGGGTGTTTTCATGGAGGACGGTTAGGAATCCTTGATAGGTGGTGAGTGGGTGTTTTCATGGAGGACGGTTAGGAATCCTTGATAGGTGGTGAGTGGGTGTTTTCATGGAGGACGGTTAGGAAACCTTGATAGGTGGTGAGTGGGTGTTTTCATGGAGGACGGTTAGGAATCCTTGATAGGTGGTGAGTGGGTGTTTTCATGGAGGACGGTTAGGAATCCTTGATAGGTGGTGAGTGGGTGTTTTCATGGAGGACGGTTAGGAAACCTTGATAGGTGGTGAGTGGGTGTGTTCATGGAGGACGGTTAGGAAGCCTTGATAGGTGGTGAGTGGGTGTTTTCATGGAGGACGGTTAGGAAACCTTGATAGGTGGTGAGTGGGTGTTTTCATGGAGGACGGTTAGGAAACCTTGATAGGTGGTGAGTGGGTGTTTTCATGGAGGACGGAACACTCTCTGTCCAGTTCTCCGTCTCCTCTGTGACATCATCAGTGTGCGTGTGTCTGTACCGCCTTGCTACCGTCTCTAAACACACAAACACATCTGATCAACCACCAGACTAAACACAAAACGCACTGCCTTGTGCTCAATCACGGACC